>NW_008679515.1:34069-46676 GCF_000695815.1 Acanthisitta chloris | reverse complement strand
TTCCTGAGTACGGGAAGAAAGTCAATGAGGAGTGTATTGTAAAATTAAGAGGAGATACCTTTAATGTGGAGAAACAAAACAAAATAAAAATGAAAAAATCCCTGAACTTTGAGAACCTTAGAGATCCAAGACTTACACAGTAGTCCTGTGAAGTGTCAGATTGTCCAAAGTTTAATCGTACATCCAAAGGGCAACAACTTCTGCATCTTGTTCTAGTCAGCAGAAATCACTCCTGAAGTTGACCAGTAAGAAAGGAGTTTATCAAAGGCAATGCACAGTTGAACTCTCTGGAGCAAATGAAGCTGCTCATAGTAAAACACACAATAAGGACTATGGGAATAAAATATTTTTACTAACACACTTCTGAGTAGTAAAATGAAAATATTCTAACCTTGTGAAATTGAGCTACCTCTTTAAGTCTCTATCAAATTTTGCAAGCTTGGCAAGTACTCTCCCTGTACAGACTGCTCTCTTGGTGACTTGTGAAAGTCTACCTTATTTATTACTTCTCTAAAATTACTGTGAAAGGATGGAGATGTTCAACATGTTCAACCAGGTTTGATCATGACAGCAGGGGCCTCAGGACAATGTTCCAATGACAGAATAGCAGGTTAAAAAAACAGAAAAACTGGTGCTGTGTAATTTTGTATCAAGGCCCAGATCCAGACCAAGCCAAGTTGGTAGAAAGATCCAATGAGCACATATATCCAGACTAGATGTAGGGTAATTGAAATACTGATCAGTGGGAATGTTCTTAATGATTAAACCAAAGAATTCCTTGTATAAATATTATTCTTGCTTCCTCTATAGAACTTCCAGAGCAAAAACATAGAAGATCTGAACTGCTTGGAAGAGTTTTTTTCAGACGTATTTTCACTAAAACTGACAATTGAAATACCCTTTTTTGAGCCATTAGATTTCATAGCACTGTCCAAAGTTATTTCATGAAGCTTTCAAATTAAACATTTTCAATATTTTTTATCCCCCCCTTTCTCAATCTGTTTTCTCATTCTTAATAATTAACCGGGTGTATTCAGTCAGAATATAAATGAAACTTGATGAGGAATGTTTTAATTTACTCAAGATTAATTTTACTGTCAGTGTTTGTTTTTCACATATTTGAAATTTATACCAAGGTAGAAGGCTTTGCACAGACAATTCATTTTCCTGAAGTCTCCAATTTGATTGGCAAAGCTGAAGCACAGAGGGCTTCTGTCTGCTGCTGCAAATAGGCAGAGGTGAGAGTCCCTTGTGGATGAGCCAGGAGAGGGACCATGGGATTCATACTTATTCACTTCTGTCATATTTTACAGGCTGGAAAAAGTAGCCAGGATAGGTCTGCACTCAGTGTTTGGCTTCAGAGTAGGCTGAATCTGTTCCCCCTGCTCCAGTGCACTGCCCCAACGTGTGCACGAAGGAGTGAATTTCAACCAAGTTTAAGTCCTGATGTAGAGAAAGTGTACTGCTCAGACAAGAAAGCTCAGCACGTGCCTAAACTGAACTGAACATAATGTGAACTAAAGTTCTCTCCTGATGAGGTATCCTGATAGGAATTTGCAAGACACAAATGAATAGAGACAGCAGCAGTGGGCTGTAAAATGCAGGCCCCAGGAAACATGCAGCCATATCTGTCTAGATAATATTTGTTTTGCTAGAATATAGATAGTCAAATTCTTGGAATCTATTAAAAGAACTTGAACACATTTTACTTACAAAGAGATCTTACAGTCTTATTAAAAGACATCATTGTCATACTGCCAGGCATTACTGTCTTTTGGAAGCTTGTGTTCAGAGATAGTCTATGTAGGTTACTGTCTTGACATTGTAGTAAAAAGACATGGACAGGACAAGCAGACCTCATTGCTGATAAAGTATATATTGGTCTTCATTGACCAATGCAGTATGCATGTCAAAGCTCCCCGTTCCTGAATCATTCTCAGAAGAAGCAATCTTTAGTTTGTGGATACAGTGTCTACCACAATGTGATGCTTGCTCATGACAAATGTGCCCAGGCACTACTGTATAGATAATAAAAATGACAGTAGAGATATTATTAAAAATAACAGATAAGCAAATATCAGTCCAAAAAAAGGGATTGCACACATACTAAGCTGCCATCACATTGCATGGTCCAAGAGGATGTTAATAGCTCCTGAATTTCTCCCAAAGAAATCCCAAACTGGACCTTCATGCAGTATGCACAGAATGTGATCTACAGATTCTTGATACATTTGCCTTAGATGTATTTTGCAATTAGATTCATTTGTCTGGAACTCATTTGAACTCAGCAGCTCTTTAATTTTCAGAAGCCTTTCCTATTGTAACAAGTTGATTTATTACAGCAGAAAATGCTAAATTAGTTTATACTAAGCAATTTGTACAGAAGCTCACTTACACTTTTTTCCAACAAAATTCAGTTATTTTCCAGAAGTAAGGTCTTACCTAACTAATTTGTTCCATATATTTTATTTGCATTTTGTAGGTAGAATTATTTCAGAACAGTTAGCCAAACAGAAGTCCTAGGAAAACACACTGTATAAGTAGATATTAACAGAATTTTATGTGAAGAAAAAAATGCCCTATAGTTGCCCTAATACCTGCAGCTGTACCCAATGGTAAGGGTAAACCAGCCTTTGGGTAGGTGGTGCATGTAATGGATTTCTTACAGCAATTGCATATCTAACTGGCCATAATGCTTTTGCAGATGTAGAAGTCCCAAGCAACTACAGGGCTATCTGCTGCCTTCTCAGGTATGCATTATTGAAGAAAGTTAGTCATTAACTTCCAGAATTATTCTACAATCATTTGATGCCTCATGGACTGATTGTTGAAGGCTTTGTTTTGAATAATGGCACATTTTAACTCTCAGCTGCTATTTGCCCTGGAAGAATGTCTTTTCCAGCATTTTAAGTTCCTGCTTTGGCACTTACTGGTTTTTTTCCTATTTTGGCTTTTCTCTTGCCTTCCAGCACTCATTTAGCCCTTGGCAGATTGAAAGGTGTCTCTGTCAGGAAACATCATGTGAGGGAACACAAGATACTTCACAGCACAAAAAAAAGGTGTGGTGTAAGAGGAGTGAAAACATCAGAAGCATTGCAAAAATACCTTTTTGTTTTGTGTTCCACAGCTTTGAGCCATTAAAAAGTGTAACTTGCTGACAACTTTTTACTTGGAATGTCAGCTTGGTATGATTTAAAACAGCTGAGATAATAACTCCCAAATGAGAAGATTATAATATTGAAAGGAATATAAGTATGTATTGTACTAGCAGCACCTCTTTATTAAGGACTAGTACAGACCAATTGATGGAATAGCCAGCCTTTTATTTTTGCTCTTCTTAAGAGTTCATTTACTACACCTATTTTTTGCTTACCTGAATTGAAAATGTTTCTTTGGCACTGTTATCAAATTTATTTTGACCCAGCTGCTATTGCAAAATGTAGGCTTAGTAAACAAAGAGAGTTTTTTAAACAAATGCCCTTTACTGTAAAGAAAATGATAGAACAGAAGTAGACCTGTGTGTGCTGAGAATGTTTTTTTAAGTTTGCCATGAGGTGTCAGCAGCTCTTTAATTTTCAGAAGCCTTTTCTGACATTAGGATCTCACAGCAATTTACACAGCAACTTGCTCAGACTCTTTCACCAGTGTTGGAATATTTTCCTCAAACAAAGATTTCTGTTTAAGAAATCTTTAAATGTTTCCCTATGACTAACAGAGATTAATTTGTCTGTGATAAATACAGATGTACCTGCAAATAAGTTAAAAATAAATGCAAAATAAATTCATAACAGTTTTCTTCTAATTAGCTTAGTTAATGTCCAGTATGTTCACTGCCTCCATTAAGTTATAAAGTTTCTGTAAAAATTTTAAATGTTGAAATATTAAGAGAATCAGTGATAATATAGATAAAGAATGGGTTGGAAATAACATGCTTAACATGCTTTAGAAACCACTATGAATTTTAGAGTTAGCATGTTACATTTAAGTGCAAATACTATATCTTCAGGTTTCCCCAGGTGGCAATGTGTATTAAGAAATGGATGACTATGTCTGGAAATCCTAGTTTTGCCACTTTTATTTTCCCAAGTTAATTTAGCTGTTGAATGTAATGCTGGTCTTGGGTCTAAGAATACCTTCAGAGGGAAAGTAGAACTGGAGGAAAATCATGACAACTGTATTTCTTAGCATAGTGGGCTCTGAGTAAAGCCAAAACCTTATCCAGGCTTAAGAGATTAAATCAAAGCCTATATTCAGGTCTGCTAGCTACCAATGTCTATCACTATACTTTTTCCATGTGTTGAATACATTGAAATGTAAGTACACTCAGATAATTTGGTCATGAAAAGCTCAATCCTAAAAAGAAAGTTTGCTCGAAAATGGAATATACTCCTGCACCAAACCCCAAAATTGTCAGAATTGACCTTACGTCCTGTTGTTTTGCTTTCAGATGTTAGGGCTTATCTTTCCTGCTAAACCTTGTAAGTGCCTCTTACATATACTAATAAACCTTACAGTACTGCTATTCTACTGATCTAGCCAAAAAAATCTATAATGATCTATAAGCCTGAATTCTTAACATTCAAAGCAATGTTCAGTCTAGTAGCACTGACAGGTCGTGGCAACCTGGGTCTGTACTCACACCTGCAGATTTCACCATAAAGGGTACAGAGAAACCAGTGTGGTTTAACCTGATCACCACATTTTTATTTTGAATGATATTTGATGGGAGTCAAGACATGGAATGTGGTCAGAAAACACCAAAGTATGTTTAATCATTTTTCTTTTGAACACATGAGACAAAGGAAGGTGTGAGGAGGATATGGCCTGAGCTGGCTAGTCTGTATTGCCATCTAACATGTGTGGAAAGTGATTTAAGGTCAATAGGTCACACTTCACTTTGAAGTTCAGATGCTGCCACATCTTTTTGAAGACATGATCCTGCAAAGTGCTGAGCACCCTGGCTGAGGGCCAGGAAAACACATAAACACATGCTTAACTCTAATAGGACTAGGCCCCTTGTGTTAAAGTTGACATGTGCTGAAGTGCTGGTCTGGACCAGTGCCAGAAGGTTCAGCATTCTTCAGGATTGATTCCTCAGCCAATAAACTAAGAGCTGCAGCTTAACATTGAGCCTTGGATTCTGTTTACATTTCCTGCTTGCATTTTAAAAATAAACCAGGGGTTGTTAAACACAGAAAGTCCTTGCTCCTTTGAGAAAATTAACATAGATAGAGAGGCACAAAAGTTCATTTTAATAGATGCAAGTAATGAACAGGATGCTCACTTAATTTGGCTGCATGCAAATCCCCTCTTCCCAAATAAACCCTTCATGACCTGCTGCCACGTAGCCTATGCAGTGTCTGTTTCTGTGGCAAACAGGTTTTGGAGAGGCCAAAAGGAGATGGCTTTTGCAATGGTCTCAAATGGCAGTATTGTGTTCCTGAACTTCCACAGCAGGACTTAAATTAATTCCCACTGCTAAATAGGGGATTTTGCCATTTTCGAATGGCCAAGTAGTTGTCACAGCTTTATTCTGATTCTTTCTGGCAGACGGAGAAGGTAAGAACTAAAACTGAGACTGACAAAAAGTTGGGCTTTCTAATGGGCTGAAATTCAGACCTGCCTAGAAAGAGTTTATATCCTTAAACTGTGAACACAGATGGTGTGGTGCATAGTTATGAACTAGGCTTTCAAGTCTGAAAAAAATTGCAATCAAGGTAGAAGACAACTCTACAGACAACTGCACAATATCAAATGCAGATACAAACATTCACTGTTTCATCTCCAGACTGTCATACTCCTTTCACCATCAAGAAAATGTTCTGCACAAAGATTTTTGCATCCAGCATTTGGACCAAGTGAAAATAAACGTACCTCATTGTCCGACTACATGAGAACTAAAAGAACTTAACATGCTTATAGATTTTGCTGTTTTCTCCACAGAACATACAAAACATTGGGTTAAATTTGCTTTGGTTACTAAAATAATAGGAAAACTCTTTTTGGAATTTTTCTTCCTAAATAACTGGACACTAAATCAAACAAGATTGAACAAAAAAAAATGTAAATTTTATTGAATCAGTTTTTAAGGTTTAATGAACTTAAAATTGTCTTAATTGTTTTAATTATATAACATTTTCTGGCACTAAATGCATTGAAGTGCTATGAGAAAAGCCATTCTAACTGACAGGAATTATCTAATTCCATGTAAAAATCTGTTCCTGCAAGATGTCTCTCTGTCAAACTCAATTTTACAAGCACTAGAGGATGACCTAGACCTTGAGACTATTAGGTACTTATCAGACAGAACCAAAAGAACTTCCAGATGTTACTGATCCAATTTTCATGAATATGAGAATGAGAAGTTGTTGCCTAAGTGGTAATGCATCTCTTTCTGCGGTTTCCAAACAGTATGAAAAGAATGATTCTTCATTCTTGAATGCGTTTTCTTTCTAAAAATTTACAGAAGTGCTAGTCAAACATATAAAATCATGTTGATTTTCATTTGTTGGAACTTAGTTATTGGCAAATTATAGTAAAACCAGGAAATCTTGCTTTGTGACTGAGACATTAAACTCACTCTCAGAAGTTCAGTTTTATTTCAGAAAGCACATTTTCTGTCTCCTTCAACTGCATAAGTTGCTTCCCTTTTCTAGCTTAATGCATTTTTGAATAGGTATCTTGTACCCAAACCTTTTGGTGGTGGGACTAGATGATTTACAATGTCCATTCCAGGCACATACTTCTCTGTAGACTGTAAATTCTTGAGGGTACCCTTAATATGAATTGTTAGCACCTCATCATATTTAGGATTTTCATTCGCACGCATGATTAGAATACAATTACTGAATAATATCAGTTTGGTCCGTTCATCCTACAGTGCTAGAAAATTGCATCACCTTGCAGTTAATTCAGAGGCAGAACCCAAAGGAACATTCAGTATCTTCTGCTGTCAGTTCTGTCCCTTTGTACTATGTCTCCACGGCGGTGTCTGAAAAACACACACTGTGTCACTGTACTTGCAACATCTCCAATGTTACCAAGCTTTGCAAAGTAGAAGCACCAGTGATTTCTTTCCCTGGTATTGTTTTTTGGGGGAAGGGGAGCAGGTTGAATCAAAGATGGAATTTCTAAACTGATTCTGATTAACTTGATCTGATTGTGTGAAGGAAGTTATTTTAGAGCATTTCCTTTATTTTTCTTAAAAGAGTAGCCTAAAAGGATCTTTTACAGGGATCTTTTTCATATTCTGTTTTTGTTTAGTATCATCTGCTGTCAAAGGTGTTCAAACAGACCTGAACTATGAGTTGTGGCACTGTGGTAAACTGCCTCCTTTGGAAGATTTTTAGAAGCCCTTCTTTGAAGGTTTGGCCTTTAGCCTATGAAGGTCAAAACACATTTGGGAGCTTATATTATTTGTCACCAGGGAGAGGCTAGGGTAAACCTAGAAGCACATTTCACTTCAGAATCCACATGATTAAAATTAAAATAGTATGTCTGGCATGTATACAGAAAAAAAAAAATGGATTTTCTTCTGTATCTTCAAGTAGATCCAGCAGGCAATTAATCCAAAATAATATGTATAATGTGAGTAATACATTTGTATATATGTGCATATATGTCTGTATATATAAAACATATGCAAAATTTCCATGTCAATAGATAACAGCATTCATATATTAGCCCAATAGAACTCTGCAGACAAAGTTCTGATTCCATTAGTTTAAAACTTTGCAGTTGTCTGTGAAACTTGTGTAGCCAGCTCCACTGGAAATGATGACTCACATGTATTTTATCTCCAAGACACAAAAACAAGTTTTGTTGTAGGGCATTACTACAGAACTGTTAAGGAAATTCAGTGCAAGAATGCTTCAGATGCATCTTTCATATACAGAGTGAGCTTTAATTTTGAAATTTGATATGCAAAACACTGACAGAGAAGGATGCATTCTTCATGAACTGGTCTATGACATAAAAAAGGGAGTTATTAAAGAGAGTTATTGCACAGCAGCAATTTTGAATATCGTTGTCATTCACTCATTTTCAAAACTGATAGAACTGGTAGGAGAATGTAATAGTCACTTAAAATAAACATCCTTGCATTTGAAAGCAGCCAAACATTTTATTGTCAGTTTAGGACTAGATTTTAATAGCATGAGAGAATCTTGAGGGGAAGTGAAGTTGGCCCAATTATTCTGTTCTGTCCAGGAAACTACTAAAAGGAAATGGTAAAAAAAAAAAAGATTTCTTGTATTCTGGATGTATTATATAGATGCTATGAGCTGAAACAATTCAGAGCTCTGGATCTGATGCTCCATATCTCCACACATTAAAATGCAGAAGAAATTGAGTTAAGGGGAAGGAAAATTCTTCCTGAACTGATCTGTAGTATTTGTCATAAACTTTGCTCTAGGATATTGCATTGCATGCAAGGGCTAACGAGTCACTAACGCAGAAAGCAGGAGACTTGTGTTATATTACTCTGTCATTCATCTGTTGTGTAGTCTAAGCAAGTCACTTCCCTTTGTCTGTCTTGATTCTCTTTTTCCCCTTGTCTTGTCTATATGGAATATAAACTTTTCAAGATTAGACTAGCAGGCTATATGATCATATATATATATATATATGCTAATGTCAGCCCAAAGACTCCAAGTGCTGGATCAAAATCTTCACACATACATCATTTGAAACACTTTTCCAGTATAAACTCACTCTGAAGGTATAGTTTTGGGTTTGGTTTTTGTGTTTGTTTTCTGGAATGACCTGATACTAGCAAACTGTATGTACACTAGGGCTCCTTTGGATTTTTGCATTTATTTGTACTCTAGGTTTTTTTTAAAGGAAAATTTAGTTCTGTTGACTAACTGAGATTTCACATCTGACATTTTTTGACAGACATTATAAATTATTGACAACATTCATGTAAAGTGGAAATTCAGTGTAACAATTACTATTAGTTTATTAAACTGATCACCAGAAATAATTTCTCTTAAACAAAGTGAGAGATACTCATCCCCTTCTCACTCTCTCTTCCTTCAGAGAAGAATCACAATTACACCTCTGGGAAAGAGGTCTAGTGTTCACACTTCATCAAAGGGGGATCAAACACTTTAAATCATTCTTTTTTCAGTTGATAGTTTCCAGACTATCATTAGTAATTTCTTTCTTTTAAGTGAGAAAAGTCATAGTACTAAAAATTAAAGCCATACCCAAAGGTCTCAAAAATTTGATCTATAATATCTAGTAGAGAACTGTATTGGGACTTTAAAACTCAGGTAGGATGGAAGTACTGGCAAGTTATTGGGTTTTTTTCTGCTCAATATATATTTTAGATGCTTCTGTTGTTCTATTGCTTTCATTGCTCACATGAGAAATAATATTCAGTATGATGTTTTGTACATTTGTAACTAAGTTAAACAGCATTACCCAGTGTGGATTTAACAAAGTATTGTATTGAGTTGTAAATGCAAACAACTGCATGATAAACATTTATTGAGAAGTGGAATCTTTTTATGCATTCTTTCTATCGCTCTGTGTTGCCAAGGTGACCATACAGAGATAAACCAGCTTAAAATGTAAATAACTATATCCCTGAATATTTCAAATTCAGAATGTCTACTGAGTAACATTAGAACTGTCAGGCTTACACAAGTAATCGTATCTGAAAGATCCTGCAGCTTTTAGTTACATATCTTTTATAGCCTCACAAGAAAGCAATCCACTGAATTATGTTTTTCTTCCCATAAATTGCAACGCACCAGTATTCTGTTGTAAGAAACAAATTGTCAGAAAAAGTAAATCCAAGGTAAGACTCAGAATTACTGTGATGTTATACTATGATGACAGTCTCTGACAACCAGTCTTAAGCTGATAACCTTCAATGTACAATTTTTGTAGTAGTTCACCGGACTGTCAGCAACTAAACTGCCATCAAGCATTGGCTTAGGTTTTCAAACACTTTTCCATTTTTAAAATTTCAACTTTATGGAAACAAAATACTCCTCAAAAAGACATAACTGAGGTATATAACTCCAAGGAGAATTCACAGCTGAAAGTCTCAAGGTCATAATATTCGTTCCTCACATGCTATACCACAAATACTATAGGAGATACCCTGTTTGACCCAGTTGAAAGACCAAGTTTCAGAGGTTAGTATGGAATATGTGCAGTTTCCAGAAAAGGAGCAGCAGTCTGGCACAAGAACTCTAAAAACTTTTCCTAAAAGTGCCAGATGCTTCCTAAAATGATTTTTAAAACATTTAAAAAAATTAGTAAAAATCCATACTGAAAAATCAGTGCTTTCCTTGTTGTTTTTCCAAATATCACACAGGAACCACATGTATTTGCATCTTTATGCTCTTTTAAAAATATGGCTCTCTAATGTAGATCCGCCACTGACTTAGCCACAATAACAGTCTGTTACTAGGATTTTATTTTTTTTTAAAATTTTCAGAATTTTAAGTACTGCTCCTGATGCATGGTCAGAGCATTCAGAGCAGTCAAGTTCATACAAAAAGATCGTATGAGTTCAGGAAACTAACTTATGCTTACCTTTTGAGATCTGTGTGGCATGGAAGAGAAGAAGATTCCTGTCTTATCCATGACAGTCTCCTAGCTGTGGCATTTACCTGTTCAGAGTCTTTCTCAGACAAAAATTATCCTTTTCCTGCCTGTTGGAAGTCTCATCTAGAAGGCTGCTTGCAGGCTGAAACTCAGTTGTTCCCTCCCATTCTTTTCTCCACCTCTGCTACACTGGACTGGATTCCACACATTTGGCAGATGTTACCATAACAGTTGTGCCATGTAAAGGAGACTGCAGGGTTAATTGATCTGTAGGGAGCTGAAGTTTTCCTCATCTCTTGGGAAAGAAGAACAGAGAATTTACTGTGTTGCACCATGGTGTCAGTCAACTCATGAGCATTTGTATGGTCATGGTTCATGTTCATGCTACCATTCTCCTTTGGGAGCATCATGCCCACCAGGAATACACACATATGTGTGTAAAAAGGGGATTCTGCTTTTTTTCCCTTAAGTGTGCCTATGTTCTCCCACTAGATTAGGGCAGGCATCTTGAAATGAAATAAAAACTTGTTTCTATAAAGACTTTTCTTTGTACCACTAAGACAAAAGGAAACAAAACACCATAAAATTGTAAAGGGCTAGGTGAGAAAATCTATTCAGAACAAAAGATCATGTCCAGAGTAAGATGAAGCAGGACTGAAGAGAGACTAAGAGAGAGAAGTTAGAAAGTGAAACCAGGAAGAAGGAAATACTTGAGTACACAACTACAGGTATCAAATGCAATTAGAAGAATGTGGGATCACCTCACTGACCCTATGAAGAAATATCCATTAGTCACATTCACAGCCTCATTCTCAGGTGGTGACTTCTTTAAATTTCATTTAATTTTCTTAGCCAGAAAGACTAATGTAGTCTAGCAATTACAAAGTATACAGAGCAAAAGGGTACACAACACATTTTTTCCTCAAAGTGAAGATTACGGACTTCTTTATATTATTTAGAAAAACATATACTAGCCAGTACACTGGAAAAAATGGCAATATGTGCCCCCTGGCACTCTTTAGAAGTGACCAAACTTTGTGTCAGCAGCCAAAATAGCTTTCTAATGCATGAGATAATCATCCCTCATATTGGCAGTTACTTTTGTCTGCATCAGTGACGATCAGTGCTGCCAGAAGTGGTTGGCTCTGAGGAATTATGAAGGGGAGGGCAACCAGGGTGGGAAGGAATAGCCAGCTACTGCACAACAGATATTTTATAGCAGGAATTCACACTGAGAGGCTGTTGAAATAGTGTTCAATGAATGGCAGTGATTGAAATACTATTCTTATTGCAGATGCAAGGACCAATTCAGATAGGGCATAAGCAGGTGCAGCTTCATTGAAGTCAGTAGTGCAGCACCCACTGGGCCTGAATTTAGCTCACAGTAGGACTTGCTGTGAAGTGTATTACACTAATGATAACTATGGCAACATACTGTTTTCTGCATGACCTAGATGCATTTGCCCCACATAGGTGTTTTCACACCAAGACAGTGTTGTTTCTAAGTTTCTTACCATGAAGAAGATTAAATTGAGAGATGCATTTTTATGCTCTAGATTATGCTTTTCTGTGGGTTTTAACCCATTTGTTGAAGAATTATGCAGTGCTCCCGTTCATGGTTAGTAGACCTTTCTCAAATAGGCTTTCTACAGCCAGATCCATATCGATAGCTTCCCAAAGTTAACGTAATTTGCTATTCAATTGTTCAGTCATTTTAGTTCACATACACAGTTTTTAGATGGCTTTTTCTTTTTTACCAACTCCACTCCAGTGGTAATTATTTACCAATAATCAAGTTACTCATGTCTTTCTCAGTAGATGATATCCAGGGAATTATATGCTTCAGGCTTGGGAAAGAAGATTTCCTGGGATATATAGATAGAAAGACATTTTGTTGGCAAAATTCTGGTTATCAAAGTAAAACATGCACTTACAGACTTGCCATGTCTAAGGTAAAGTGCAAACTTTTTGCCTAATTTTTAGCATTTTATCTGGATATAAGAGCCTATAAATTTATTCATCTTTACAAAATCTAGCACTATTT
>NW_008679515.1:0-34056 GCF_000695815.1 Acanthisitta chloris | reverse complement strand
GAGCATGGATCATGAAAAGGCTGTGGTTTTCCATGCAAGCTGTGCAAGACTTCACAGTTTATTTTTTGTTGTGGTTTTGGGGAGTTCTTTTTGCTTTGTTTTAAGCTACATGATAAATTTATGTGATACATGTTGCCTTCTTTCCTGTAAACTTGGTTCTCTCCACTTTATACAAAACACATTGTTCTGTTCTGCTTTCAAGTTTTCTTTCTATTAACAAGATAAGGAAAAAAATGGGCAAGTTTTAAACAGTGCTTGTTTGTTTCCTAAAGTTGCAGTGTGTTTACTGAGTATATCAGGCTCGTCAGAATAGTCCACCCTTCCTTTAGTTACAAACTATCACGCTATGAAATAACATTATGAAAATCTTCCATAAGGTGCAGTGCCAGAAAAGATGTACATAGAGGAACAGTAATTCTCATCAAATAACTTTAAAAGTAAATACATGAGCAGCAAACAATGTCAACATTAAATTCAATAAAAATGACATCCAAAAGGAGTGATTTTTACTTCCAATTAATTAAACAGGCATTTGATTAGAATTTAAATAGACTGCAGCTAAATTACAGTAAATCTTGTATTTACTGGATGTACTCTAATCACTTTCTGTATACTTTTAAATCACTTACAAAATAGCCTCCTCAGCATAGATAATGATTCAGACCTATGTGAGGAATCTACATAAAAAATCAGTGCAGGTCTTCATTTGTGCCACATGAGGTGTGTGTGTCTTAGAATCATAGAATTTTTAAGGTTGGAAGAGACATCTAAGATGAATGAATAAAACCATTAATCCAGTACCACGGCATTCACCAGAAAGCCATGTTCCCAAGTACTATATCCACCCATCTTGTGAACGCCTCCAGGGGTGGTGGTATGATCTACTTAAAGAGAGGTGCCTGTGCCCAAATTAAGGTGCAAACTAGCCCATTGCCAAAGTCAATAATACATTAACAAGATAATATAATAATATGGGGTTTATTTAATTATAAATATGAGGTAGAGAGAAAGAAATAGAAAAGAGTGGGAGAAAAGAGAGTGAGAGTGAGAAAGAGCGAGAGAGAGAAGGGGAGAGAGAGAGAGGGGGGGGCAGAGATGGTCACCACTCATGGATCCAGCAGTGTCCTGTTGGTCCATCTTCACCCTGAGCTTCTTGGTGGTGGAGGTCCTGAGTCATATGTCTGGTGGTGGGGGTCTCAAATCATGCTGTTGATAGTGGGGGTCCCGGGTTGCTCATGTGGGGGTATCACCTTCATACAGTCCAAATTCCAGATATCTGTGGAAGCATGTTCCTAATTTACATGCAAAGTGGGGATGAGCATGGCTTCATTTGCATGCTTCCTCGAGGTGGGTGTTTGGTGGTCATAGATACTGCCTGCCTGATGTCAAATCTCAGGGTGATCTTTGACTGATGATATGCATCTGCAGTTTGCCACAGCAAGAAATTTTTATTTAGATATGTTAATCAGGATGTGCTAACCAAATCTCACCTCCACCAGGCCTGGAATTAGCACAAACTCATCTCTTTTGTGCTTGTATCAAGTGGCTAGCAAGTCTTATGTTAGGGCAAATCCCTTTTGTCATCTTAACAGTATTTGAGATGGGCAAGGTATTCTTTAATTCCTTACAGATGGTTAGTCTGCCATGTTCCTGAGCTGCCCGTTCCACTGACTGACCACCCTTTCAATGAATAACTGTTCTGAAGAGCCAATCCTCCCCTGGTGAAACTTGAGCCTGTTTCCACTTATTGACCTCCTTTCAGGTAGTTGTAGAGATAAGGTCTTCCTCAAGCCTCCTTTTCTCCAGGCTAAACAACCCCAGCTCCCTTAGCCACTCACTATAAGACTTGTGCTCCAGACCCTTCACCAGCTTCATTGCCCTTGTCTGGACATGCACCAGCAACTCTATGCCTTTATTGTAGTAAGAGGCCTAAAACTGAACACAGGATTTGAAATGTGTCCTCACCAGCACTGAGTCTTTCACAAAATGCTTAATTTTTGCTTTTTTAAAGAGGATGAACTTTTGAAAAATACTTAGTGGTTAAAGCCAGCATTTTTTTAAGTAAAGTTTATTCACTCTTCCAAACTGTGACATTTCTCACAGACCAGTGGAAAGAAATCACAACAGATTTTATCAGTTTCATGCAAAATTTATGGAACTTTGTTACGAGATTCTTATTCTAACCTTTCCTTTTTTAGAAATGGAAGGTGGAAACTGAAGCTTATCATGAGTTTCGGTCTCTTATTCATAATTGTTGACATGCTGTAATAAATCAGACATTTGCTTTTAATGATGATACTTGAAATATTTTTAAAAGATTTAGATTCATCTGAGTTTGTGAAGCTTAAAGTGTTGTGCCATTTTGGCAGTTTTGTGTTCGGATCTGAAATGCAATCTGGCATCTGTGTTACATTGATTCTTGTTCTTAAAAGCAGGCAGGATTTTCAGATGTACTTGATTAAAATCCAGAGGAATTTAGTTCACTGATTCTCTTATGGTCACTTGAAATCCAGTATTCTATTCAAAAACTTTGATTTTAAGTAATATGATTCTGCAGGATTTTGTGTGCCTGTTATATCTATGGAACAATCATATAGCATTTCACATATGCTAATGTATGTTGCGTTTGGGATATTCTGATGCTGGTTGCTGTTTCATTTGAGATACCAGAATGCAAAACACTGAAGACTACACAGAAAGCTGTAGCAGAATGAGAGAATCTCAAGTTATAAAACTATGGATAAGCAACTGGATGTTCCAGGGCAAAAGATCGCTTGGTGACTAGAATTTCACATCATGAACAATCATTAAGAATGAAAAAAAGGACAAAGAATGTTTATTTATAGTGATGTAAATAAAATCACCTGTTGCTGCCACATGAAAACTTCCTGAGATAATGCAACTACACTTCAAAAAAAAAAAAACAACCCAAAAAACCAACAGTGAGGGACCCTCTCCTTACATTGCCAAGGAGTTCTTCAGGTAGTTGAATTTCTTCATAGTGTTGGCATTAGTAAGAATAAAACTACATATCTCAAACAGTGTACTGTTTTTTTTCCTTCTGGTTTTTTGGACTTTCATTGTATGGGGTTTGTTTTCGTTTTTTTTGTCTCTTCAAGTCAGGAAAAATTATTAAGAGAGAGGTAGATTTCTCTAATGAATTTACAGGTAATGCAAAATTCATATCCCTCTATGTGCAGCTGGGCAAATCATGATATGGTACACAAATAAGAAAAGAAATTTTCCCAGGTTTTTTGGAGGTACAAACCCTGGTTACTACTGGCCATCATGACCCACATGTTCCTTTTTAGGAAGAAGTGGATACTTTCCATGGGAGAAGCTCAAGCATCATATTTACTCCTTGGAGCATTAATAAAGGAGCTCAGTTAGCTTCATCTCATTATTTTACTATGAGTATTGACTTTGGCCTAGAGTCATGTATAGATAAAATGGTGCAAGGGCTTGTCCTAAGTGATTACTCAGAATTACAAATCATATCATATGTAACTGAGTACTGCAGCCTAGCTGGCACTCTGTCCCCTTTCTTTTCCTACCTTCAGCTATCCAGCATCTCTGTTCCTGCCCCAATAAGAGAATCAATCTGGCTTTGTTTAAATGAACAATTAATTTTACTCACTGAAAGTGGAGTTTTAATTCACCAGCACAAGGAGGACGTACATGTCCATGACATAGAATTATGCCAATAAAGATTTCAGAAATATGTTTAATGGTAGTCTGGAAGCAGGGAGACAACAGGGAGTGTGTAACATTATTGTATGTGCCCTTTCTCTAACAAAGTAAACTCTAGACAGTACAGGGTTTTTTTCAGTGTTAGCAATTGGCTGATCATGTCTGAACATGTAAAAGGTTAACCACTAAACCTGTGCGTTTAAAAAAGGAATGAGCAAGAAAGTAAGAAAGATAAATTTTCGTTGCACTGGGATTTTAAAAGCCCATTATTTTTAAGAGTGCAAGAGGATCAATAAAATAAAGCTACACATAAAAGCTCAAGATACTCTTGGTACATCCAAATAAAATAAAATAGAAAGTGCAATGTTCAACTTACAGACTACAAGATGGGAGCCGAGAAGAGAGTCTGTTAGGGATATACCAGGTTTCCTGAGTGCATCTTCTGTGGTATATTACCACGATTTTCCCCTGAGCAAGATCCTAGCATTTTGTCTATGGTTTGTTTCATGTCTAGACTTTGTGTGAAGGAAGAAGAATCTTGAAACAGTTACTTTGCAGAGGCACCTATGAGCAATGTTATGATTTAATACATATTCCTGCTTAGTCAGGTATCAAATTCCCATAAGGTCACAAAGCAGATTTTTCTCCCAGTTTTGTACAGCTCTAAACAGAATAAAAATCCTTTCTGTCAGCCAGATGGTATATCATGGTATATAAAGTAACCAAATGCCTGAAAGTGCCTGCTCAAAGAGAAAAGTCAGACTTCAGTAATAAATGAAAAAAAAACCTTAATAATTTTTCATTTACCTATTATGGTAATATGTTTTACGGGAATATGTATTTGGTACCATTTTTGCTTATTGTGATTATTTCTGCATTAAAAGCAGATCAAAATAAAGAAAGTGCATAACATTTGAGCAAAGAAGTCCTTTGTAACTTTATAAATATAATATTGATATCTCAACTGAATATTTTACACTTGGCTTTGCAAAAAACCTCATGAAACACTCCAGATACAGCAAACATTGCCAGTGAAGCTTTGACCTTGCCAAATAAGAGCCTAAAATTATTAATGGTTACCATTAACAATATATAATGGTTTATAATTGCAATAATTGTTTTGCTGAGGTGTATGCATTTTTTTTTTAAATTGAAGTATCATATTGATTTTTCCTACTCAGCTGCATTTCATAGTTGAATGTTTGGGCTATTTTAATGCATTTAGCTTTCTACAGTGGAAATAATTTATTTTCTAAATTCAATCTGAAGGGTGCTACTGAAATTAAGCATTTTCAGCAAATGGGAAAATAGCTTCATAGAAGTAATTTGAAATTTGGTAATTTGTTTAAAGCATCGAGATTTATGCAGCTCACAGAACTGTGTTTAACCCCTTAGGGGAAACAGCTCTGTTGCTTGCACCATGACTGTATATGTAAGTCTCAGAAAAATTGTGTCTCCTGAAAGAATTGGCTAACCTTGTCATTTTGGAGCATAATCTGAGGAGCTTTCTTGACAGAGTGTGGCATGGAATATATCTGGTTATTATGATTATTATAACTAGCTGAAGGTCCATTACGCAGCAGCATATACTCAATAAATCATTTGCCAGTTGTGGCTGCTCCACCTGTCAAATCATATTTCAGCTGACTACTAAGTGTGTGTGGATTTTTGGTGCTGGTGTTCTAATCTGTTTCCATTTCTTTGGTTATGTTTAGAGCATTGCTATTCCTAGTTTACAATATTAGCTTAAAATTAATTTCCTAAATATATAATAATACAAATATTATAAAATTAAACACCTAAGTAAAGAGAAGAAAAGGTGAAGATAAGTCCTGAATTCCTTACTGCGGAAAGGAATGTCTGTACAAAGTAATATGATGCAAATGAACTGGACAAAGACTAATATTTAGCTTTTCAGTAAATAATTCACATGACAAGTCAAGTATGCTAGCTGGTCATGATGTGATCATTTTGAACAATTTAATGAACTAGGGAAGCTCTTCTACAGATACTTGGAGAGAATCAAAACCATGAACTCCTTTATGCTTGGAAAAATTTCTGTGTGTAGAATAACCGCAATTGAATTTATTACTGGGATGTTTTTTTATAGATAAAATCACCAAAATTACTCTATTTTGAAAACACAAACCCTAAATAACCACTGATCACAAAAACTGATCACAAAAACTGGTGTTTAGGCTGAGACTGGAGTCTTAACTGTCTTATTTCCATACATTGCTCCAACTATTGAATCAGAATGAGAATGGGGTCTGCTATGGAACCATATAACTTACCATCAGTAAGAAACTTAAGCAACTCATGTAACTTATACAACTGAGCACTTCCTACTTTTGGCATATCAGGTAAAGGAGTCTATGTTCATTCTCACCTATAAAACTGGTAAAAAATCAATTAACAAAGCCCATAATGTGTAGTCATTCAGTTGGTCATTTATAATTATGTGACAGAAAATTATTCAAAGAGTGTTTGTGTTTCTTAGGTTTAATAATTTATAGATCTTGTTTACAATATTTTAGATCCTGATATTTTAGAATAAAAGAGGTATTTTTCCACAGATTTCAGTAGTACTAAGAAAATCAGGAAGTGACAAAAAGGCATTAATCAGGGAAAATGAGCATATATTTCACAGGAAAACATATTTAAAATGTACTAAGGATTCAAAGACAACCTACACATGAACTGTAGACAATGCCCAAATAAAGTTAATTTGTGCACCCTGTGCGTGTGCATGGTCACTTTATTTACATCTGTCTGCCTTGCTTAGCACTGTCCTTGAATTAGGGCAAAAGCTGACGGGCTACTGAGAGTGAAAATCAGGACACCTCTGGAAAAGAAGACATCTGAAACAAAGTTATGCTTTAACATTTTTATTAACCACAGTGGTAGAAGAAAGACTCTGACATGTGGAGTTTTAACATCCCTTAATGAAGGACCTCTGGCACCATGACCATAGGCTGGGCTAGCCTGTCAGGAAGTTTTTGCACAGGGGGAAAAGATGCTCTGAAGCATCCTCCAGAGCTTACCAGCAGTTAAGCCCATTCTAAAGGAGGTGTTCTGCTGGTATCGAATCTCATTAATGAAATAATTTCTCTGTGGCCAATGTCTTAGAACAGAACAGAATATGAACTGGCCTCCGCTGTCATAAGATGCATGTTCATGTGACCTTTAGCCTTCAGGGTCTACACTGGGGAGAGATCTGCAAGAGGCAAAAGCAGCTGCTCTTCATGCAATCTTATTTACACAGAGTTTTAGTGGGAGAAAAGGCTATAAGCTGAAACATGGTGTACTTCTGATCTGTTTGGTACGACTGTAGAACAGAATATGAACTGGCCTCCGCTGTCATAAGATGCATGTTCATGTGACCTTTAGCCTTCAGGGTCTACACTGGGGAGAGATCTGCAAGAGGCAAAAGCAGCTGCTCTTCATGCAATCTTATTTACACAGAGTTTTAGTGGGAGAAAAGGCTATAAGCTGAAACATGGTGTACTTCTGATCTGTTTGGTACGACTGTCTCAGTATCTCCAGGGTAACACTGAGGCAGCCTCTCTTCACATTTCTCTGCTCTTTGCAAACAACATTGGCCAGTTAGGTTCTCCAGAAGTGAGCACTGAGTGCTAAGTGCCCCAATGCCCAGTGCCACCCTGAATCTAGTGCTGCTTAGTTCTACCTGCTTCTTCCGTAGATGAAGAAAACAAATGAAAAGTTCATTGGTGGAGCAGAGGCAGGAAAGATCACACAAACATTATTCTAGCAGAGATTTTATTGCTACTAGAGATTACAGTGGGGGGAAAAAAAAGGACTTTAGCAAAACCATAAAGCAGTCTCATTTAAAATCCATATACTATTTTCATACTCTGGTGTTTCCTTCTTTTTCAGTGACTGGGAAAAAAGTCAAGACAATGTAGGTACAGTTAATTCCATACCTGAAATTCAGTTCCTGGCTCTGTGGTTAGATTTTATTAAATGTAAAGAGAAAAGAGAGAGTAAAAAAATTGGTATGTTACTTGCTTTTAGCTTTGATTACCTCTCACATCTAATTGCAAATAAAAGGTTTCTCTGTATCTGTTGTCAAAATTAAAATAATGGATATTTTCTACTTCCTCTCTGGCCCTTTCAGACACCCTGCAAAACTATAATAGGGTGCTGAAGTTCTGTCTCTGGGTGACTTCTCTGCAAATTAAGATGGATGGAGTTTTTCCATTTTAATTAGTAAGACCAGCTGCTCTCTAAAAGAGAGAATGGGTTGGATTTTTGCAGGTCTTCCAAGCTAATGTATCATCAGAGTTGTAGTGATTGATTAAATAACTCACTGGTCTGAGTTTGCATAGATATCTCAGCAATTTAAACAGATGTCATGCAAATGAAAAAAGTCTTCTATCCATCCATATATATACTTGTAGATATAGGCATGTCATGTAAAAATGATATTTATTTTTGTCCCATTCTGACAGTTGTTTTTTTTAAGGTTTTAAAAAATTCACAATTTTTTTGCAGTGATTTATCATATTTCTTAAATTGTCATCCCTTCATTCTTTCATTGAAAAATAGATTTTTTGTGATCAAAATAAGTTGACACCACTAAAAGTGTTGTTGCTGTATGATTCATACTATTTCTTTTCAGACCCACTTTTTTTTCTGTAAGCCACTTTTGCAAACACCTTGCTTCGCTTGGAGTGCTACAGCTCTGTTTCACTACCAGAAAAGGTTGCTATGAGAACAAATTAGCTGACCCTTTTTTTGAAAGAGCCCCTCTGCATCTTGATAGACTTCTGCATATCCACAGATCTCTTGTAATGAGGTGATCTCTAGTTAAATCTGAAATTAAATCAGTATAGAATGCAGACTGAGAATGATACTTTAAACTGTTATTTTCTACTAAGCTGCACCAGCCTAGTCTAGATATGAAACAACCTTAGACAAAATGCTAAGTTTTTCTTGTTTTCCCCAATATACAGAAAGTAATTTTGTGCTCTGTTTTAAAACAATAAGTTTTAACAGCTTATATGATAACCCCATAATTGAAAGTGTGCAATGACTCTTAGAAAGGGGTGGTTCATTCCTGTTACAGATAGCCGATGTGCAGGCATCATAAATGGCTATTTTATAGATGGATAACGTACTATAGTCATAATTCTTTATTGCTGATGGTTATTGCACTAGATCATGACCCTTGGATATTGAGAGTCAGTTTTTAATATCACAACCATTTACAGAGGTTAATGGACTAGGTTTTGCAGCTTTTGACCTTTGGATGGTGAGGGTTAGGAGGTTGCATTTGTGCACTAAACTGCCAGAAAATATCTGTTTATTTATCTTAGCTATAATAGACATGGTTACTGCTTATAATCAAGAAACTGAAAGCAATGTGACTTGTGAGAATTGAAATTATTTGAGCTGCATCTTCTAAGGTACACATAGTATGAGATTTTTCAATTCTTATAAATGAGAAAGTCAATGTTAACATTCAATATTTACTATGTTTCATCTACATAAATAAAGTTGAAATTGAAATACGTTACCAAGAAAATACTTGTTAACCATAGCTCTCAATACAGAATTGTTCTGAGGATCATGATCAGGTTTATGATTTGTCTAGGGTACCTGTACATGGCTTGCTCAAGTGATACATGTACTGATCTGAAAGAGTCACAGAAGGCTGATCACAAGGGTAAGTTTTCCAGTTGAAGTATATGAACCCTTCTGTTTCAGAAAGAATTTTTCTTATGCTATAAAATGCCTGCAATATGAAGCAGCCATTTTAATGCTTCTCCAAAAATGAGACAAGTATCAGGTCTGCAGTGTTAAGAATAGCATGAACTACATAAGTAAAGAATGAAAATATAGCTCTTTTCCTTTGAAAAGTTCAAGTTAGCTTTGTCAGCTATGTAGAAAGTAAAAGGTGGGGGTGAAGAGAAGATAAAAAACTCAAAACCAGGAGAATCCAGTAACTATTCTGAAATCAATACTTCAAAGAATGAAATAATGTTAAATATGGAGGGTATTAAAGGACTCTGTATTTTAAACACAAAACTATGTTGTGTTTTGATTGTTTAAGATGCTCATCAAAGTGGAGATGTTTAAAAAACAGATGATAAAAAGGTGGTGAAGCTGTGGCAGAAAGAAGTGGAAATACTGAATGGAAAACAGTAGAAGCACAGTGGTCTGTGTTCAGACCATGAACTGATGCTCTGACCAAGGTTTCTAAATCCTAGTCAGATTTTTATTAATTCTCAGAACTAGAGACTTAGAGATTTCCTAATTTTTTTCTAGTCATCAAAAGTTTTGCAGATTCTGACTTTTTTTATAATTATTTTTACCATTATTTCTTTTCTAAAATGTTTTGACTGTCATGTAATTCAGATGAGTTCACAGGAAATTTGTCCAGCTCTGGCCTGAGAGAATTTGTAAAGCTCTTCAACCACAGTAGCTTTTTTATTCCTATTTATCCTTCTTACATGTTTTATCCTCCCTTCCCCCACTTCTTTACTCCCCCTTCTTTGCTATCATGGCAGTGTGGGTGGGAGTGCTGCATTTTGTTTGCTGAGCCTGTGATGCTGAATGATTCCAATATAATCAAACTACACTTTTATAGTGTCACTTTATACTATGCAGCCCAGAATGCTAACGGAATAATAAAATTAGTAGCTTAGATAATGACGAGTAAGGCAGGTCAAACAAATAATCTTTTAGACCTGGAATTGAAACTGGAATGGTGTGAGAGTTGCAAACAGCCAGAGGCAGTGATGACATATGAGAGTACTTAACCAAGCCCCAAGCACAGATATTTGGGGAGCATTTTGGAGATCTGCTCATGGATGATACTGAGTGCTTCCTGCAGACCAAGAGAAAGACAAAGTAAATGGTATACAGCCATAGTAGTGGTACTGAGAAGTACTCAGCATCTGAAAGACTTGGACTCTAATCTCCAAGCTGCATTTTTATCTGTAATCAGTATTGTGTTTTGAGGTACCTAGGGGCAAAGGTATTTCCAATTTACCTCATCTGTAGTTGATTATCACATTTTACCTTCAGCTTGACTCCATTTACGATGAAAAAAAATAGTATCAGTTAACCAAACATTGCTGGTGTGATGAACTACGTACATGAATTTCTTTAAAAGGGTGTTTTAGGACAAAACAGTGCATTTGCAGTTTGAAATCATGTAAATTTCCTCTTTTTCAATCAGGTAGCTTGCAAATCTCACAGCATAAGAGGAAATGTGTCTTATATTATGTGGGTCTAATCCAAATCTATCAAGAAGCTGCCCTCTAAAAGTGAGGGGGATTCTTTAAGATTTACACTGGTTAGGTACAAGTGCTTTTTGCTTATAAAATGGGTGATGTTCAGATCGATTAACTACAGTATCTAGTACTTAAAGTGATGAAGAAAGACATTGGATGGTGAAATTATTAATGTAAAGCAATCCATTTTGATGTTCAAAATCCTAACTGTGTTTAGCTCTGACCTCCACACCCATTGCTACCAATATAATTACAGGATCTCATCTAAATGAGGTGGATTAAAAAAAATAAAGGAATTTGCTGTTTCTAGTTTTTCTTCAGGAGATTCTTTTGCATCTACATATAGAAAACAGTTAAATTCACCATTCTTTTTGGCTGTCTGAAATATGCTCTTAGAAGATAATAGCACTTCATTGCTTGAAGTTACACATTTGGTTTTTTCTTTCTCTTTTTCTCTCCACTCTCTTGTTTGTTGCTTACTCTTTTGTTTGTACAATGTTCTTTTATCCTGAGCAATATAACATTTTAGTTCTCGTAATAAATGCCTTCATGTGAGGCAGTTCAGCTAAGAGAATGTTATTAGACTGTGCTCTCAGGCAGTGCACCTTCACACGATCAATACGAATCTGAGCCTCTGTTCATTCCCTTTGTGCTTAAATTCCCCACAAATGTGCAAGGGAAGCAGCAGAGAGTGTCATCAATCATAGGCTACTCTGACATGCGCTGAAACCTGACCAATGCTGAGATGTTTTAATAAGGCATCCATTAAAACCCTAAAATAAATTGCAATTTGAAAACAGAACGTAATACCAGCCAAGTTTCCCTCATCCATCTTGTGGTGTGTCATGTAATATAATTGCACTGTTAATTTATCCAAGAAATTTCTCTGTACCTGGTTTCATTGGCAGTGTTTAATTTCCCTGCAGACATTTTGTGTGCATGGAGGTGAGTGTACATGCATGTGTTGTGCATATATGTATATGTATCTGTTTCAGCTTTAGGGGAAGATTAATGGTTCTGTTTAGCATGGCATTAGCAAGAGAAACAATCTAGGATTTGAAATGTTTGACATTTTGTCAATGGCTCCTGAGCTTTCTGATATTTCCTAACCAGTTCTTGCCTGGAGCAGGCCCCACTTTTCCTCCCTTCCCAGCTTGCTATTGGTTTATGGCCCTCAAGACTGGGATCACTCAGAGTGCCTGTGGATCCCATCAATAAATATTGACAAAAGGGTTGAGGGACCATTTAAGATCGCAAAGCAATGGCAGTCAAAACAAGACAATGCTGATTTCTGTTCCTGTGCTTAGGAGGCATGCATGAAATTTTGACAAGGGCAAGGAAAGTGAGAAGAAGTAAATCAATAGGAGAGAATGAAAAAAGTGCTTGTGTAAAATAGTGTTAAAGCAATTACCTTTAATTTTCCTCTTTTTTTAAAACATAAGTGCTGGGAGGGAAGATACAGGCAGAAGCTCATGTAGATTTCTTTGTCTCTCATGCATAAATCTAAAAATAAGACTATTCCTCATGTATGGCTGCATCAGCAGTTTCTTCACTTTTATTTATTCTTCTGGGTTTTTCTTAATCCTTTATCTCTGTTCTCTCTTTGCTGTGAAAAAAAACACATGCACAGGCGTAAAGCAAAACATTGCTGCCATGCACAACCAATTTAAATCTGATCTTCCATTCTAACTTTAATATAAATTATGATTTTGTTTGCTTCAACAGTTTCCATCCTGGAGTCAATAACTGCAATATTTTAAAAAAAAAACCCACAACAATTTTTTTCAGTACAATGGTACTAAGTGCTAATAAAAATCTTTTCAAACTAAATAAATGAGGACAATTGCATTTGATTTCTACAGGTTGATACATTATAGTACAATGCATCCTATTTCTAAAGAACTGATCCTAAATCTATTTTTTTCACTTCTATGTGTTCAGTTGAATTGCACACATGTATAGGAACATATTCTGTATCTAGATAGAATTAAAGGCTTGGCTTTCTGAGTCACTGAGCACCCCAGTTTCTGAATGTCACAGAAACTACAGAGATCAGTACTGATGATAATAACATCTCAAACGTGCAATACAAGATTACTAAGCACGTAATGGATGTTCCAGTCATTATAGTGCAACCACCTTAAATCTTTATGGAAGAAATTTACAATCATTGTGGGGAAAAAAAAACCCAACCAAAAAATAAAGCCAAAACAGCTAAAGTTTTAATTTTTCAAGCACTTGATTCCATTTTTTACTTAAGAATTCAGGCATCAGTGTAGTGCATTTTAAAAGAGATATAAGGCATTATTGCTGCAACCTCTCTCAAAGGCTTCTTTCCATACTGACATTGGACCAACTGAAGAAGTATATGTTACTAAGGCCCAGAGCATCAATTAATATTGGTTTCAGCTAGAATGTCCCCCACAGACAGCATTCAGAAAAGTGTGAATATACCTGCAGAAAAATAGGTGCACCTAAGTTTTCACCATTTTTTCCATAAAATTAATTTAAGTTCAAATTAGGCAACCACATATTTTCCAACAGATTCTATTTTGTTGGTCTTCTCACATAAAAGGCAGAGTTTTATTTCTTTGTTTTTGTTTAATCAACCTTAAGATCAACATTGCAATTATATGAAGGATTTGGTGAGGTACTTGATCAATTATGCAGTAATCATCCTTGAAATGCTCATTTTGATATCAAAATGATGTCACTGTAATCATCCTGAGTAATAATTGCTTCACTTATGCACTCTTTCTACATTTAATATTCCTAAGACTGCAAATATTACAGATGAGGAAAATTAACAGAGATCTATTAGTAGTGATTTGTTTAGATGTGTAGGTATAAACCATAATTTTTTATGTATACATAGGATAAATGAAATATGAATACAGTGAGAACACTGAATTCAGTTCTGTCAGTCTACTTTAAGGAGAAGAAATAAATATGAATCTTAAAATTATATTTGAAAAAAGAACCATAAAATAGAAATGTGCTTGTTAAATAAAATTAAACAGTGTTTATATGTCTGTTTCACACGCACTGGGCATGATTCTCACATTCCCTAAGGATGCTATACATCACTTTACTGGTGTAAAGGGAGCATAAATCATATTTACACTTACTTCATGGTTGCTTTATACTGCCAGAGTCATGTAAAACAGTGCAAGTGTAAATGAAGTTTGAAATAAAAGGAAATGCAACAAAATTCTGTAAGCACAGGTAAAGTGCAAAAGACAAACTCATGTGTGTTTGGTACTTGGAGCTACAGCCATTATGAAAATCAGTGACGGGGCTATTTAGTTTCTTTCTTAGGAAACATGGGAACATTTAAAGAAAAAGGGCTTGACTGTTGAGTCCACTGTGGCCTGCCCCATTTAACCCTGTGATGTTTTTAAAGGGACTGATTTGTTTTACTTTTTGATTTCCTTTCTCTGAGCTCTTTCTTGAACTGATTTATAATTCTTGCATCTATTGCTGCCTTCAGCAATGTGTTCCATAATTCAGCTACCCTTTGTGTAATTAAATTCTGCTTGAATTGCTTATAGGATTGTATTGCTTGTAAGCTTTCTCCTTAATTTCTGTCCAGGATCTCTTGTTTCTGAGTTACTAAAATTCTACTGAGTATAGCAGGAATAATGTAGTTTGACTACTAAAATACCTGTGTCTGAATTCAGTCTGAATCTCAAAGAAACATGCAAGAAACATCTCTGTAAAATTACATTTGAATTGACATTTTGGTCCTTAGCAATTTCTGAAATCTGTGGAGATAAAATATGTGACACTATAAATACTCTACTGAAAATAAAATAAAATTTTTAATGTCTGACAACATTTCCCATATTTTCATAGCTATTCCTTAGTCCAAATTTGGATATGCCTGAATGTTTAAAATTCCCATTTTGTGCTATTTATAATAGGCATTTTTATATGCTTTCCTAATGTGCTGATAGTTATGTGCCTCTTAAAGGAACAGGCTTCTTCCCTCTCCTCCTCCCCCATGCACTTTGAAAAAAAACCTCAGGAAAATATGCCAGTAAACCAACATGACCACATGCAGTGATATTTTCAAGAAAACCTCAAGAGAAAACCATTTCTATTTCATAGCATAAATCTGAGCTCTTGGCCAGCCTTCCGTTTGCAAGTCGCCTGCACAACTCTCATGCTAATTCTCCACCAAACCTCCAGTTTTATGAAAGCTATATTTTATCTGTTTGGTTCTTTGCAGTCACATGAGAGTTGAAAAAGGAATATTAGCACCACTCACGTTTTATAGTGGGAGTCACAGTACTTGGTTGACCCCTTTTTCAGGTCCTATTGAATTTCCTATACAAAGGAAATGAAAATGTTTTATATTTAATACAGCAGCATATAACAAGAGGTTTAGTTATTACACATAGGGCTGCAATTTTCTGCCTTTTGTTTCTATGTCTGACCTAAAATTTCAAAGCAAAACATTTGTTGTGGGTTTTTTTAGCTTTTTAATGTTGAGGTTTTGGACAGAAGGAACAAGGAACACTGTCATATATATGTGATTTACTCTGAACAGGTAACATGGAAATCAGAGAATACAAGCACTGTATGCATCTTTTGTTATTTGACCCCAAACCTCAGTTAAAATATAATTGAGATACTTTTCCAGTGAGGTCTTGTTATTCCAGTGCTCTTCACATATAGATAAAAAGACTAGTAGTAAAATATCCTGCTCCCTGCATCTAGCCTCTTTCTTCTACCTGTCCTGAGATGAATTTTAGCATTTGGGTAATTCTGTCTCCTGAATCATGTCTTCCAATCTGTCAGTCTGTATAGCTCTCCCAGATGCTAAAACCCTGAATAGAAAAGTCAGCTCTTAGTGCCTAAGTTACACCAGATGCATAAAGCAGGACTAAATTCTACTTTTGTGGCAAGCAAATAAAGCATATATCCTAATAAGGAATTTAATGTTGATGCCACGAAGTCAGTGTTATGACATAATATAGGTTGCTTAAAACCTCTGACTGTGAAATAAAATAAAGTAAAAGTGTGAAATTCTAATTTTGGGAATGAAGCCATTAGTTTCAATGGGTCAGGATCTCACTTAGAATATTTGACAAGCCCAATATTTGGCAAGCCTGGAATAGATAGAAGGCTCTGTGTGTGTATCAGCTTCTTCCAGACCAGGTGAAAGAACCCATAACTGGGACAAAAAGATACTACAGAATCTTAACCCAGGGCATTGCTTACCAAATATAGAAGTCTGAACAATCTCCTCTGGGAAATGGCTAGATTCTTGACTCAATTATTATTATAGTGATGAATGAAGATAAGAATTTAGAAGAGGTTAAAGTACATAACAATGCCAAATATATGCTCAAGATGACATTGCAGGCAAAATGGTACAGTTAAAATAAAGTCTAGCTAAAAGAAACCTCATTTCTGACAGATGCTATGAGCATTTGTAATAAAAATTGATGAAATAGAGGTCACATATCTTCATGGATAAATATTAGGTTATAATAGAGCAAAACCAACTTTGTGGCAGGAAATTCTAAAACATCACGAAATAAAACTAAGGGAAAAAAGATGTTGGGGATAATTTTTGGTTTCTTGGTGGCTTTTTTGTTTGTTGTTGTTTTGTTATTTGGTTGGTTGGTTTTCTTTTTCTTAAAGGAAAGAGCAGTAGTATGACTATCAGTTTATGTGCAGAGTCTTCAGTTCAACAGTATCTTGAATCTAAGAATTAGGTGTTTTACTTATAAGCAATCAAATTTTCAAGGTTTTCTGGTTACAAGAAAGCCTAAATTATCCCTGCATTCTCTATTAGCTCCCTCTTGGTTTCCCTTGCCAGTGACTGGCCTGCTCTTTAATCCTTCCACACTTGCTCTCAGCATAGATGCATCCCTAATTTAACATCACTAGTTTAATGGAGGAAACCCTGCAGACATGACTATTTCATTGACTATGGGACCACATACCTGTGCTGGTTTGAGCTGAAGTAGAGTTAACTTTCTTCACAGAGACTAGTATGGGGCTATGTTTGTGTTTTGTGCAGAACACAGAATTGATAATGCAGAGATTTTTTTTTTATTGCTGAGCAGAGCTCACACAGAGCCAAGGCCTTTGCTGCGATCCGTACTGCCACACTGGCAAGGAAGTTGGGGATGCATGGGAGATTGGGAGGAGGCACAGCTGGGACAGGTGACCCAAACTGACCAAAGGGATATTCCTTACCATATGACATCATGCTCAGTATATAAGGTGGGAGGAAGAAGGAGGAAGGGGGGACATCTGGAGTGATGGCATCTGTCTTCCCAAGGAACCGTTACGCGTGATGGGCCCTGCTCTCCTGGAGATGGCTAAACACCTCCTGTCTTTGGGAAGCAGTGAATTAATTCCTTGCTTTGCTTTGCTTGTGTGTGCAGCTTTTGCTTCCTCTATTAGACTGTCTTTATCTCAACCCATGAGTTTTTGTAGCTTTTACCCTTCTAATTCACTCCCCCATCCCATGGGTGGGGGAGTGAGAGGCTGTGTGGTTCTTGACTGCTGGCTGGGGTTAAACCACGACATACCACAGCACTGGTGCTGCCTGAGTGTTTGGTTCAAACATTTTGTTCATTCCCATGAACTGAATCCTTAGCTACACAATTATGCCTATCTAATCCTTATCTATACACCTGTTCATGTGTTCACAAGCTGAAAATATGTGCTCATAACCACATATCTTGCCAAACCCACCCCAAGTCCATCTTTGTCTGAAGGGGACAATGAATGTGGTGGAATCCTTATTTATCAGTCTAGCCCTCTTATTCCATTCCGTACTTTTCCCTAGTACTGAGGGAATTGAGGAGAATACAATCTGTGTCCCAAGTCCTTTACTTAAATGCCCCAGTGCCCTGAAGTCTCTTTTAACTGCTCTAGGACTCCTTCAGTATCATCTCCACCACTCTGGAACACTAATATGGGGTAGTAATCAGAGGGCTGCACCAAGTCAGGAAGTCTCCCGGTTACATCCCTTACCTGGGCCCCAGGGAGGCAGCTAACTTCCCTGTGGGTTGGATCTGGTCTACATATTGGGCCCTCCATTCCCCTCAGCAGGGAATCCCCTATAAGAATCACCCTTCTTTTGTCATTTTTGGATCTGGTTGTAATTTGCCTGATTGGTTGTTTTGTTTTAGGTGGCATCCTGGCTGGTCTTTTGTCAGGACCATCCTGGTCACCCATTTTCAGCACCTCATATTTGTTGTGTAGGGGAAGGTGAGGAAAGGAGGGACACCAGGAGAGAATTCTCCTGCCACCTCAATCAGGGACCTGCCTTCATTCTTCCCCATGTCCTAGATTCCTTTCTACCTGTTGTGGAGGGGGCTGAGGATCCTACACCACTTGAGGTGCATCTTGCTGGTGCCTTTGCCTCAGGGCAGGAAGAGAATGGCTCCTCCAGTCAATCTCTTCCTCTGATGCCCTAATGCTCCATAGCTCCTTCCCCTCCTCTTTGAGCTGTACCACCATGCAGAGCAGATCATCCATCTATTCACACCTCACACAGGTGTTATCTCTGCTACAGTCTGATGCCATCACCAGATTATGGCACTCTTTGCAGCCCGATACCTGAATCCCCACTTTTTTCCATGGTAGCTCCTTTTGGGTTGCCACGTCCTTCCTGGCACCTGCAGAGGTTTTTAGCATCCTGCCGAGTGGAAACCATACCTACCTCTCCTCCTGACCTAAGCTGCTGAGCTGATGTTAGCAAGACCTCACCTTCATGCTCTCCCTGCCTGCACAAAACTGCTGCACAAACTGCTGTGCTACATCCTTCTTCTGCGCCATGTCCTATTTGCTCACCTTGTTTGCCACACTTTGGTCACTCACACTCCCTGGAGCCATTTAAACCTCCCACAGCGCTCTCAGCTCTGCTCCCTTCTTGCCTGATTGGCTGCCAAGGACTTCCAAGTCTGGAAGGCACTCTGGGCTGCTGCTCAGACGTCCCTGAGATTGGGAACCCCCTGTAAAGCCTGATCGAAAATTCATCCCCTGGACTTATCTCAGTCACTACTGCTGCTGCTGCTGTCTCTATGACAACATGAAAGTCTGAAGCCAGGTTTGAACTCCAAATATCAGTGTTTTGGGAAGGTAGTATTCTGTAGTTTTGTTTCAGACCCATTTGAAGGAAATGCTAAAACTTTTTTTTAAAACAGGGTTTTTTGGGTGTCTTTTCTGTTTTTAATGGTAAGGCACTGTCACCAAGAGGAAACAAAACTTTTTGGTGGTCAACACTATTCCTAGCAAGTTCATAAATTTGCAGCATATTGAAATAATATTTTTTTCAGAATTACTTTTTTATGTTATAAAGTCTTGCTTCTACTTAAAGTTATAAAGACTACTTGCCAGTAGTCTCTCAAAGTTTCCCTTTGGTAGGAAAAAGTTGTAGATATTGAAGAAGAACTTATCTCTCCAACAAGGACTGAAGAATTCACCTTTCTGCCCCAAATATTGTGTGCAAACAAAACCAATCCACTGTTGAAGATATTGAGACTCATGAACGGAGTGGACAAAAGTGCTCTCCACAGGCACTGTACAAGTTATTTAATGGCAAGAAGTGAGGCAAAGGTAATTTGAGCTTCAAAATATTGTAAAGGGAGGGAAAACATTGAAATAAGGAAGTAAACATTTCTTGGGAATATTTTTTATAATTTCTTGGTGGAAATAAAGTAGTGGAATATTCTCCTCAGTTCCTTCTGTTATTTGAGGTGGCTAAGCAGTCTATGCAGGACTGTCATATATTCATTTTCATTGGCAGCAATTATAAAAATATGTCCATCACAGCTGGTTTGTTCTTATTTGCTATTCACAGACAGTTCTGCAGCAGGGACTTTACAATGTCAGGGCTTGATCTATAACATACAAGTTGGATCAAAATGGGTGATAAACTATAAATGTGAACCCATGCAAGTAAAGTAATATATTTTTCTGCACACTGTATCTTCTCTTACAAAACTGGCTATTATAAGTCAAAGCTGATACAGACTAGTAGGAAAGACAACATGCTCTGCTCTTAAGACAATTTTACTTTCCTTCCTTAGCGTTTACCTCAGATGAAAATAAAGACAATTCTGAATGTGACTACACAGACAACACACAGGGATTTAAGCCTATTGAATCCAGAATAAAGCTGATTCTCAGGCTTGCTTTTTTTTTATGTGTGTAGCAAATACACCAATGTTACATGGTGATTGCTGTCACCTACCATTTCCTTGTACCTTTCAATAAAGAAGCCATCTGCTGTATCTGATCAAGATTCTGAAGAAGCTGAGTGCAGCTGTCTGACTGAAGCTGAGACATCTGAACTCTCAACTGTCTTGTAATGCCTTCTTGGCCAACAACATTGAGTATAGTTGCTGATGTATGAGAAAGTGAAAATTGCTTATTCTTGAAGACTTTAATCAGAAGGCACATTTTGATCTTCAGCTGTAATTTCTTGTCTAAAACAGCATTACTCACATGACACAGTAATTTCTGCATCAAATCTAACATTTATTTTGAAATCTTTTATGAAAGTATTCAACCTTGACATAAAGGCTGCACAGCATCATGTGCATCACTGAGGATCCAGCTCAGGAAAGTATTCACTGTTAGTATGGGAGATTTATTTTACTTTCAGCAGCTCTGTATCTGTTGACACAGTCCCACGTAATCTTTGTTCTTTATGAACTTGTCACTATATTTTTTTCTATAAAACATATTAGTGACTTTAAATTGTTAAATCCATTAAAGAGTAGAGAAACATTTGTCTTCCAGTTCACATAAGTGAGTGGAGAGAAAGGAGGTATCCATCTTGTAAATTCTGATACTTCAAAATAGAATGCTGACAACTCATTCATAATAAGCCTGATACTCTGATGGTATCAGGTCTACAGAGGAAACAAATGCAAATATTTTGCCCAGAATAACAGAGACAACCTGGAGACATGTTAAATAAAATCAAGATCACTTGTCCTAAGAGTTTCTGGATTCACCCTAGACCTCCTGTCCAGGAAATAAAATTACACTTAATAGATACAACAAAACTTGTAAAGGATACAGTTTAATCCTAGGACCTTTTTTGTTGTTGTTGTTGTTGTTACTAGCATGCTTGAGAAAAAGCCTGTGCCAAAGATCAGAACTTGATTTCTAATGGAATATACTGCAGTTGATTCAAAATTTTAAAATGGTTTTAAGCAGCAAGGAGGCCTTCAGGATCATGGTAAAAGTTTGGTAAATATTAGGCACTGAAATGAAAGAGTAACTTTCCATTGATGTGGGTTTGGTGTAGTTATATAAATATTTTTTGTGGTTAAATAATGTTTCTCTTAATTTAGCCAAACTATCCATGATCAATCTTAAAAAAGAACAAACCCACAATTTGTTTTGCAGTGTACAGAACTCACAGAGTAAAATCAGAAATGTATTTGAAGACTTGTGCAATTTTAAAATAAGTGACTAATTCCCTCCAATGAGTTTACTAGCCCTACAGAGAAAAGAAAACAATGGAGTCATGAAAAGACTGTTAAGCGAAAGCCTCATTCCTTTCTAAGAAGAATAACTTCACTTCTTTGGTTTATTAAACCTTTTACATTTAGAAAGGTGCATTATAATTCTGGTTTCTTTTCTCTCCTTTGTCAGTCTATTTTAGAATACACAATCTGGAGGATAGGTCACAACATTTTGGTGGGGATAATTTTCAGTGGCATAGAATAACTGCATCCACTGACACATAAGCAAATATATGAGTAAATGACAAGCTATGGTGAGTAAATGATAACTCTTAGAACAAGCAGTGTTTCTGGATTTAATATAACCTGAGTCAAACAACTCTCCTTTATTTTCTGAATTTATTTTATTTCCCAAACTGTTAAATATATTCAGCTCAAAGTTTCTTGGTATTTTATAGGGTTAATATGACCTACTATCAATCAGGGTCAGAATTAACCACTGTGAAAATCTAGCCTTATGTTCTATGAAAAACAATTGCAAAACCCCCTCATCCACACCATAATTGATGACTCAGTTAAATTATAACTTTTGAACAGAAATATAATTATGATCTAAAGCTTGTGTCTTGGAGACAATGTCACATCCTTAGATACTGTTCAAATGTTTTTTTGATATTTGTGATTAAAAAATAAGGCATTGCAAAATCAAGTTTCCATTTTCTTTTTCTATTTTAAGAGAAAAGTATAGTCATAAAGTGTCCTAAAAGAGGCAAGGTTCTCTCTCATAACCACTGGACTAGAAAATATTTAGGTTAATGAGATGGCAGTATGAGACAAAGTATCTTTCCAAATTCAAATGTAAATATTTATTAAATACTTTAACTTCTTTTTCAGTTGCCCATTGTATCAGCTTAACTATTTATATTTAATGAAATAACTTTCTGAGTTCATAAAGACTACATCAGGCCTGATTAGGAAGAAAAATGTTTATATGTTTACATTTGCATATTTCACATCTGAATGAGGAAAAATCGAAAAGTGATAAGAAAGGTCTTTAACCTGGAAATTCAGTGACTGAAGTGAGTTCATATTTGTAATAGAGATAAAAAAACCTTCTTTGATCATCCCAAATTATCATTAACTTCCTTGAATTTTACTTCCGTCATTCTACATTCGTTGCTATCCCATTTAGACACAAGTGAAACAATCAAACTTTGAGTCCTTTAAAGCTTCCTAAATGTAGAAGGACTTTGCTTTCTAATCAGTGAGAGCTCTACAAATATAATCATTAACTATTGATCTGTTTGTCTCACCATAGCTGTATCACATCAGCATAACATTTGCCTGCTAAGACCAGACTGAATGGAGGTAATAAAAACTTGAACATATAAAGTGGTTCTACCACTTTACAACTCTAACTGACCTCTTACCCCAAATGTGAGGACCTTTGAGAGACTCTTATAAAAGTATATTGTCAAATAAGAGCAACATTTCAAGAAGAAAACCTCAACAGTAAAACATGGGAAACAGATGCTTATCTTGTTATAAAGTGATATTATTAGTGCTCATTGCAAGTGTTGATGTCCCTTCTTCAGCAAGAAAGCCATGAGCTGTGCAACGCTCAGCTCCAAAAATGCGTGAAGCCACTGTCAAAATAGCTGCTGAAGAAAGGACAGTGAGAACTGCCATATTCAGTATGTGGAGTGTCTTAGCTTCTTATCACAGTTTAATTTGTTTCTGGCACTGTACACTTATCAAACAATTTATATATTGCAAGCTATTTGGATGCCAAGGTGACATGTGAGAGCAATACTTATAAAAGAGATCTTGAGGGGTATAATAGATAAGACAATGATAACATCCATTCTGCAAAATGACATTTTAAGTAATCTTATTTGTGAAAGATGGAGAAGATTAAGCTTGTGATCCTGGGTGCAATAACACTGTAATCCAGGCTTTCCAAACTTAGCATCACACTCCATTATGCAGTCAAAAAACCAATGTGTCTTAAACAAACTGAGAAGCTGGGTACGAATCTTTTGTATGAGAAGCTCAAAACTTTGTTCTTAAAACAGGATTAGAACATGCAGTGATCCATTACTGAATGCATTTTCCTACTACATATATTCATTAATATCTGTAGTACTGCAGCCCTGAAAGGCATTAGATTACTTTGTGCTAAACAGTATGTAAATATGGAGAAAAAGACAATTCTTGCCCCAGAGGATATATGGATTGTTTGTAAAGCAGCAGCAGATTATGTGCACGCAGCCCAGCAGATGAGTTTGTGGAAGCAGTGTCAGATACTTCCAGTTCTCATAAGCTGTGCCCCAAGCAGCATTCTAATGCACAAGAAGTTTGCTCTTAAACCCCGATATCATCATAGGACTAATCTTCAGATTTATGTCTACCACACAAAAAGCTTATTAATTATGCTTTCTTCAAGGTAAAGAGATTTTTCAATAGTGAAACTATTTTTTAAAGGAGTTGAAGTCCATTCATAAGCAATCATATCCAAAGTAATACCTACCAAGCTTTAAAAAGAAGGTAGAAATTTCAAGTGATGTAGGAATTAAGCAAACAAGTAAATAAATAAACAAATCAATAAATAAGATTGTCAAATCTAGCTCATGCAGAAGGACTCCAAGGAAATTTGTGAGCTTAAAAACTTTTGGGGAATTCTTTTCTCATTTTAAAAATTTCCATAGAAGCTGTTACATGTAAATGGGAAGTCTAACTAAATAAAACTAGATGCAAGCTGGAATAAGAAGTGATGCAATTTTATTCAATTTTCGCATTAAAAACTGCAGGACAAACTCCAATTGCATTGTAAAGATATGTGTAAAAGTCCTGAAACTTATTGGACTAATAAATCTAGACATTTTCTTCCAGGCTTCTGAATTGATTCAATTGTGGGAAATGCAGTACAGTTAGTATTCAACTTTAATTGCAATGAGGTGACAACATACTGGGTAATGAGTTGTTTATGAGTTGTAGATGTGTTTACAATGAGCTGACAATGTGTTGGATAAAGTGTTCTTCTAAAGTTGTAGATCTATTTACAGTGAGCAGTGGGGGAATGTTCATTAGTTGTCGATTTGTTTGTTTACATTGTTTTCGATTTGCAATTGCTATAAAACAAGTCGCAGGCTGATGAAGGGTGATTGTTTGTGCACTTTAATGATTTACTGTAGTAGCTTGTCTGAAAAAATACTTAACTCTGCTTCATCTGTCAGTTCTCACTGCAAAAGCTCGCAGTCACAATAGTTTTATTAGCACAGCATGGACCATTTGTAAGAACATTATGCATCTAAAAAATCTCAGTGCTTTCCTGTTCTGTTGGTTGTATTTTGTCTGCCTCAGCTGAACAGAATTTCTTCTGCTCTGTACAAGTTTATATCTTCTAATATGTACCAAGGTGTGCACGTGAAGCTATACCTATATTATCCCTTGAAACACTTCCCCAATACGTCCTAAGGAAGGTCACATGTTTAAATTTCTCTCTATGCTTTCTTATAGCTGCTACCTTATCAAAAAGTTTTCAAAAATAATCTACCAACAGGTTATGCTAGGTTACATGAAATGAAGGAAAACAAATATACATTGGAGGATACAAGCTCTTTGGTTACAGGAAATCTTTCAACAGTTTACAGTAATTTGTCAAAATAAACATTGCAACATACTTTGTTGCTTCAATCACTGTATATTTAATAATTTTTGTTTAAAATGGACACAAAAAGTAATTTTTTATTGCTTTGTTCCCACATTACACTTTTTTTGTGGCCCATAAAAAGCACATTTAACAGGTTTTCTCCTTGTAATTTCCCAAAATATTATTTGACACATATCCTCCTTTTGTCTTCCCTCATTGTGCATCTTTTAAGTTTGTGGTTTTGATTAAGTTTTTGCAACCCATGACTTGTAATTCTCCAATATTCAAAGACATTTCATCCTCAAATATCTGCAAAAATCTCCCAAAAGGGCTGATAAAGGAATCTAAGAGATGTCTGAGGTCTGGATTACATTGCTATGCAGAAAACCTGCTCTATCTGGTCAAGGTGAAGAATTTCTAGAGCCTGTCAAAATATGATTTTGAATATTCTGAATAATATAAAAACTGGTGCCAAAAATCTAATTACTAAAATTCAGATATCTGATAAATCTTTGAAATCTTAAACACATTAGAGATATCAAAAAGGCCAAATATATAACATTTAGAAATGATACACTGCTGGCTATAATGTGCATGCATTACTTGTGTGCTGACTTTTTATCTTTCTTCCTCATTATGCCTTTATCAGTAGTTTGTAATTAGCAATTCAATTTTTTGCAATTCATATACTGTAATTCTCAATACCTTTTCCCACAGTTATCACGCATAAAGGATGAAAGCTGTTTCTGCAGTGGGAGGTGTTGGCTCCCTGGCATTCCCACTCCTTGGGGAGCAAGGTTTGGCCACACTGGGATAAGACAGAAGATTGATAGGAACTCTAGCTAGACTCTTCCACAGTTCTGTCCCACAAAACCGTAAGTGCTCAAATAGCTAAGCCATCTACATTTTTATGCTGCCTTGGCCTTCTTGTATCAGTTGTGATGTTAATGCACTGAAACTGGGAGGATGACAAGCAGGGGCAACATGTCTCCATACGAACTTTCAATTCACACCTCTATGTGCCTATAGATCTCAGCTAGCTTTGTGGTCTAAATCCATTGCGTTTTTGAGGAGGACAAAAAGAATAGGAAAAAAAAAGAAGTCAGTTCTCCTCAAGTGGAAACTTTCTTAGGCATTTCAGCAACTAGAGATTGCCTTTTCCTGTGAGCGACAGCATTAGGAACGTTGTCCATGTTGATGAGGTGTTAAGTCTGCATTTCTTTTATCCCATTAACATATAATGCCTTTGTAGAACCCCAAAGATCAAAAAAATAAATTATCATGATATCATCTATCATTGACAAATGTAATGAACATTTGACTCCAATAAAATACACTTAGTGTAACTTTGCAGTAGCTCCATATGTCCAGAATAATGTACTTTTCTATTGGCTTGTTGGGGCAGAATAGCATTGTAAGACATGTATTGTGCATTATCTTTCACAAGCATAACATTTGAAACTAGAATGTATTATTTTTATACTTCTAGATCACATTTTAGCACATTTATACTGTAACAGGACATTTTATCATAGTATATTTTTTTAAAATCCCAGTCCTATTCAAATGATTAAAAAAAATCATGTTCTTTTATGCATGATACTTTCTTTGTCATGGTAAAAATCCTTATTATTTCAGTTCCCCCTTAATTTACTAGTGATATTAATTCAAATTACAGGAAATGGAAAATGTTTTTAAAAATCAGCTGCAAAGGCTGAGAAACCTAGTTCAGTATTATCTTCTCTCACTGTGAAGTATTTCAACATATAAATCCAGGTTGGGTGAGGCTTTGAGCTACTTGGTCTAGTGTAAGGTGTCCCTGCCTACAGCAGGGGGGGTTGGAACTAGATGATATTTCAGGTCTCTTCCGACCCAAACCATTCCATGATTCTATATAAGCTGTTACTCTTCACATTAGGAAATAAACAAATAAATAAGAAAAGAAAGCAGATTCATATGACAGAAAATTAGGGGGTAATTTTTCTAAAGATATATGGAAGGCACTCATAGAAATCCCATTAACAAATAATCAGAGCTGTGGGTATGCATCCATTCACACTGCTTTTGATAATACACCCCAGGATGAATAATTTTCATGTGTACAGTAAGTTCACAGCTGATGCTTTGTTGTCCACTGAGCCATCTTTTTCCTCATCTGGGAAATCAGCTATGCATATGTTTTTACATCAAGAAGCAAGGTAGTGTTCTTATTTACCAATATGCAATGCCAGAAAACTTTGAAAAGAATTTTAATGTTATTTGCAAATTACTTGAGTCTAAAACTCACCTAGCAGCAAAGAATACAGAGAAAGTAATAGAGAAACTGCTGTTCATGTAATTTTCATAGCTTCTTACATATTCATGTTCCAAAAGGATTTCTTTCACAGAAGCTCATGCTCATCTAACCAGACACTTTGTAAGTAAAAATGCATGAAATTTAAACCAGCTTTTCATATGGACATTTTTTTTATGGCTGAGTGTTTTAGCAATCCAGCAGTGGTAGACACCTATAAATGTATAATGTGATGGATTAGATTGTAATGCAGTCTGGATGCATATGGAGGTGGTGTTTGCCCTTCAGTGCAAATCCATTTTAATGTCAAAAAGAATCCACTGGAATTAATAGTGTATTGTCCAAGCAATAAGTAAAACGTTTCAGTAGTTTTTCCTTTGAAAAAGAATCCAAATCTTGCTCTTAATTATAACAATTATTACAAAGGATAAAGTACTTCTAATGAGGAAATACTAAGAAAACCAAAATATCAGTGCATTGGATAGATTTAGATTACTGTTTTGAACCTAGGAATTTTAAAAAGGAATTTTAAAGTTATTTGTTAAACAAGATTTGCTCTCCTCATGGTTTGTCAAAGCACATTGTAAAACCAGCAACAAACTTACACCTTACACAGACATGCATGAATTTGGGGCATGTCAACCTGGGGAACTTGGGAAAGTTAAACCAAAATAGCTGAAAGGTGTGAATGTAAAGCTTGTTATGTAAAGTGCTTTACAGTTCCATGTGAATACACGCCTTGAAAGCCAAAATGCTGCTGAAGATTTTCAGCAGTAGGACCACCACATTAGAAATACTTATTTAATAGAAAAAACCCCCACACATTTGATTTGACTTCTTTGTGACCTACATAGACTTTTAGATTATTCATATGTTTAAAATTAAGTATCAAACATGCTAAATTTTAATGAGCCTAAGAAAATCTAAATGGAACCTTCAGGATAAAAAGGAATAGGTAGGTAAGCATGAGAGGATGCACTGGAATATTCTTCAAATAAACATAATGTATTAAGGGCAAAATATCTTCATGGATCTTCAAGCAAGCCATCAATGTTTAAATGCCCTCCACTGAGCACATTGGACCCCAAAGTACCTATCTGTTCATTAGACTTAAAGGAGGATTCCCACAACATTTTGTTCTGTAGGAACTGATGTAAAATGTCCTTTCCTTTCTCCAGACCCCACTGTCAACATGATTCAACCAGTAGGATATGTTTTTATATTTCTGTGACTAAATCCTCCTCTTCTGATAGTATGAAGGAACTTTTCAGCATCCCTCAGATCTAAATAGGCAAATATATACAGATGAGTCTTCTTACTTCCTTTTCCCTAGGACCACCTATATACATATCAGGATTTCCAGTGATTTACTTCACTGGGAAAACACTGCGTGAAGTACATTTTCTGCTGGTATATGTTGGAGAAAAGAATGCACTTTTGTTCTGCAAGTGATGTCCCCTTTGATCTCTCCACTAAAAATCAGTGTTCAAGCAAATCTCATAAATGTCTCAATATCACTGGCACCAAATATTCTGTAAATGAAAGTTCCTGATCTTTCTCGAAATCCCAAAATGGTTAAGAAGAAAGACATTTTAAAATATAAAAAGCCTTTTGTTTTTTCAGCACTCTGGTTTTAATGTCAAGGTTTTTTTGTCAGATGGCAAAAATCAAAGACAAATGACTAATTTCATTTTACAAGTTACTTATGTTTAAATTTCTTGTGGGTACAAGTCTCAGAACAATAAACTTAAAAAAAATCCTCAGCAGAATTTTGGATTAGAGTAGAAGCTGTAAGTGCACATCCAGATTCCTTAAGCTTGAAAAATTACTTTTCTCCTAAATTAATTTACAATAATCTTATATTAACTTTCCAGTATTATGCTCAAAATTTTGAAATGTAAACAAGCTACCCATATTTCTGGTACATGCAGTTTCTGTCAGCACATTAATTGGCCATTTTTTAAAATTCGAACCAAGCTTGTCCCAAAATCTCATACATGAAAAGTCACAAAATTTCATTTTTTTCAAAAGGATTCTTCTGGGATATGGAGAGAGTTGTCCATTAGAGTTGTCATGGTTAAACCCTATCCAGCTACCAAGTACCACACAGAATCAGAAAAGTAAATGCTAGAAAACTTGTTGGTTGAGATAAAGACTGTTTTAATAGATAAAGCCACACATCCAAGAAGACTAAACCAAGAAATTGATTCACTGCTTTTCATGGGCAGGCAGGTGTTCAGCTATCCAGGACAGCAGGGCTCCAAACTGGGTAATTGCTACTTGGTAAGACAAATGTCATCAATCCAAACATCACTCCCCAGCTTTACATATTGAGCATGATGTCATATGCTACGGAATATTCCTTTTGTTCTGGCTGTGTCTTCTCCCTGCTTCCCGTGTTCCCCCAACTTCCTCACCAGCATGGCAGTACAAAAAGCAGCAAAGGCCTCAGCCCTGTGTATGCTCTGCTCAGCAATAATGAAAACATCTCTATATCATAAACACTGTGTTCAGCCCAAATCTAAAACACAGCCTCATACTAGCCACTGTGAAGAAAATGAACTCCACCCCAGCCAACACTAGCACAACCATAAAGTCACAGATAGAAAAGAATGGTAATATAATGGTAAAACCACAATCCATGCATTCAGTTTGCATAGATTGATTGACAATGAATAGTTTAAGTCCTTTTTTACTAAGTTTTCAACCTTGAAAGAAACTATTTCTGCAGTACTTCATTAGTTATTGAAAATCTTATTCTTTTTTTCCCAGCACAAACCTTTTCAAAACACAACTTATATTCAAGCTGCCTGTCAAGTAATACTATGAGTGCCAACAAGATATTTTCTTCTCTTTTCTAATTGGGTAACACAGCTAATTACTGTTGTCTGTAGAATCATGTTTGATTGGCAGCTTGGCTGTAAACAGAAACCATAATTTCAGATGATATTGTATAAACATTTGGAGTAGGGATATGCAAGCAGTGAAACTTCAACCAAGGGAAATATATATTCTAGATAATAAAAGTTACCTGTGTTTCATAGCTATCTAATCTCTGATACCAATTCTTTACAAATATATGGATTCCTGTCAAATGCCCACAATACTTTCCAAAAATGATTTTGGCCAAATATTTACCAAAAAAATTGGAAAGGTATGGGAAATTACACAGAAAGCATGAAAACCACAAGTTCAAGGTGAAGTAGTCTTTGGATACACTTTAAAGCCTTTCTAGATTAGGTCTATAAAAAGTTAAGGAAAGAGAGATGTAATCCATCATACAAAAGTGTAAGAATCAGAAGATGTTCAAACTAAGCTTAAAGATACCTCCTAAAATACTGTATACAAATTCATTTCAGAAATATTAGGATTATGGATAGAAGGGACCTGTGTTAGGTCATGAATATTATCAATATGCCATGTTTCATAATTGTACTCCAGAACTGTCACTCCAAACTTCCTTCATCATCTTTTTTGATCTTAAAAAAAAAGAGAAAGAATTGAGTGTGCTACATAAATACAAAGATCAAAAGACAAGATACTTGGGACTGGAGAGGGATGAGGCAATGGAGTCCTGATTTCTTTTCCAAAATTTGTATCCAGGACATGAAAAACAGAACAATGCAAAACCAAATCAAACGGATTAATGTCTGTCTGAAACATTTATTTAGCAAGTGGATGCTTTTACTTTCTCCACCTTTGCTTTAACTAGTGTTTTACCACCTTAGATTAACCACTGCTCTTCAGATTCCCAGGCCTTTATTTGAATGCTTATATTTTGTTTAATGAAGAATTTTGCAGAATCTTCAGAATTGCCATTAACTCATTACAAGTCCTGCTGGACAATTCTAACTGCTTCAACATTTAACCAAGAACCTGTTAAAATGCTGAGTTCTTTTCAAGAAGAAATTTGAAAGACCTCCCAATTCTGACTATTTTATATAATTTATTGTTTCCACCAAAATCACCCAGTAAAGTCTTTTTATAGTTTACTCTCAGGTTTATGTGTTCATGAAACTGACTTGTCTAAATTTCATATTTGAAGAAAAGAAAGGAAAACCATATTTAAATAATTTCAAAAAAAAGGATCTTTCTATATATCTAAAATATTTCAAAAATCCTCAAAATAGATATAGTCACAACCCCAAAGGAAATCTAGGATCTGCCAAAGTTCTATTTTCCTAACAGAAAAACATCATTTATTAAATGCTCTGTTGAGTCCAACAAGACATGATAGTTGAAGATTTGAGTTGTAATTGCCAATTGGAGGGTTAAGCAGCAATATTTTTTTGTTAAAATTTGTGCATTGAAGCTAATTCTAAAGGTTCTGCCTGATTGTTATGAGGCATTATTTTTTTTCCAGAGCCAAGCTTTCTGTGCCTTATACTCTGCTATGCACTGGGGCAACAATGTTGTAGAATATCATGCATTGTCTCTTGAAAGACATCATTCGGGAGCAAAGGCATCTGGCAGTAAATGATGCAAAACATGACTTTATGTGACAATCCAGGCACTGAATGGTGTTGTATTACTTTGAATGGCAATTGCACTACTGACTGTTTTCCATTTGTGAAGTTTTTGAGCAGCTGAGATACTGCAGAATATTGCATGATTTATCCCTTGTGCCTTCTTTCCTTTGAGCCTGGCTGAATAGTTCTTCTATCTGAACTGAAGTTCTTGATTATTCACAAAGTAAGAAACTCTCACATTGAATTATTCTCCCAGGCCCATAATGCTTGTTTGTGATGTGGCAAAATTTGTACTATAAAACCCCCACAACTGTGATTGCCTTACTCATAAACTATTAGTTGCTTTTGTAATAAATATTTTTGAGTATGTAAAATTGTAAAAGCACATATAATTTTGATGGCTATATATTAACATTAAACATTTTTTCACATATTAAATGTGCAGTTACACACTGTTTACTACCGAAAACACAAACCTTGGCTTTACTGTGAATCAATACACTCTCATTGCACCATCCCTTTTTAAAGTCTGTGTAGTCCTATTGCTCTTGTCAAATTATTTTGCTATGGATAGGTTCACCTCCTGATTTTGAAAATTTAAGACCCTGTGTGGCTTTAAGTATTTTTTAGCTCAATGCATATTTTTAATGCACTAATCTAGATGGTGTTGCTGGGAATTGAATTAAAATGTGAATATACGGAATAAACCAAACTGATTTATTAAAGGCTAACCATTACATTATATAATAACTCAGCTGAGCAACAGAAGTTAATGTGATATGTCTGCTAAGAAGTGAATCTGCTTTCACGACTGGAGACAGATAGCTCAGCAAGAGGAAAAAGCACATGGGAACAGCTCACTCGAAACAGGCAACAGGAGCTGGTACACAGCAGCTAAGGAGATTGCAGAGGGGTTTCCTACCACAATGTGCAGAACAGATCCATGACGACCTAATCTGCAAAATACCTCCTAAGCATAGACTCACAGGGAGATTCAGACCTAAAAAGCACTACCCTTGTTTTCAAGGGCTTTTCTCAGTGAAAATCTTAAGCATATCACAGAGTTCACAGTCTTGCCCTGCTCTGAAAAAGGGCCAAATGCCTCTTTCATTCTCAAATAAGATGTTTGTACAACTGCCAGTAGCATGTCTGGTCAGAGATTTGGATGCTGCTATATGCCTACTAGTTGTTTAAAAAATGCAGCATTGAAAAGGAAATGAAATTCTAGCTTTTCACACTATTATAGTCACAGATTTTTAGGACAACAGCTACAGGTCATCTTCTGCCATCTTTGCAAAAAAGCTGGTTACTGCTTTTATTAAGCATTAGAAACAATTTTAAAATGCAAGATAAATAATGTATTGATATTTGGAAAAAAAACCCCTTTGCTGTATCACTAATAAAATTTTACTTGATGTGAAATTAGTACTCTAATTAAGGTTTATATAAGGATATATTTTGCTCTCTGGTCTAACTGTAGATAATCATCTATAAAAATCTCATCATATCAGCAACAGATAGATCCTTTCTTATCCATACGGTATTTTGGAACTTCTTTTTACACCATATTAAAACAGATTCTACTGGAGCTGACTTTCTTTGTGATATAACAAAGACCCTTTGGAAGGACTAAGTGACATCATATTACTCAGTGTAATAAATATCAACTGCAAGGTGAGCTGACCTGTACTGACAGTACAATAAATAAAAGGCAGAAAATTTAGTGAACCTTGCAGCACATGAAAGTGGAAATTTTTAGAATGCAAAGTTAGACCTTGCTACCTGGCAAGAAGACTCAGGGCCAATGAATGCATATAAGTTTTACAACTATGGGTATAGGTCAGTTAGTTGTAGGCTTGCATGGTTTTTTTAGCTGATAAACATTAATCTTCAACAATCCTGTCTATTAAAAGTAGAAGTGGAGAAATTAAATATCATATTGTTGAAACCTGTCATGTTTAAAATCTGCTATGGAACAGAAGGAAAATGTTTAGTTAGTCTCAAACATTTTTACCTACATTCTTGTACATCCACTACTACTTTTTACTTTATCAAAGAAATTGGATTTTCTTTGTGGAGGATTTAGGCGATGATAAAAGCAAAGAACACGTTTGGAAACCATTTTTGATTTATCATTGAGGAAACCTTCTAAATCAGACATCCTCTGAACAAATCACTGTATTCAAGATACCAGCACTATGGTATCTGCCTCCCTTCTTTACAAAATATTGAAATAAAATAA
>NW_008679514.1:6304-6520 GCF_000695815.1 Acanthisitta chloris | reverse complement strand
CCGCGTTCCTCCCTCTCCCCTGCGCTGGGGAGCACGGGGGGCAGCCCCCGCCGTGTCCCCAGAGGGTCCCCAGAGGGTCCCCCGGCCCCTCCGCCGCTCCCCCGTGCGAAATGTTGGATTCTCGTGCGTTTGGAGCTGCAGGCGCCGTGGTTGGGCTTAGCTCGGCCAAGCAGAGCGTGGAGGGATCAGAGGGAGAGGCTGTCCCATCGCGGGATG
>NW_008679514.1:0-6224 GCF_000695815.1 Acanthisitta chloris | reverse complement strand
GCGTCGTGTGTTAAGGTATTAGAGGTATAAAGGTGATGGGGTGTTAATGGGATGTTAAGGTATGTTAAGGTATTAGTGTCCTAAGGAGGGACAGGAAGATGGTGAAAGATCTCAAGGATCTACTGAGGTCGCTTGGTGTGTTCAGCCTGGAGAAGAGGAGATTGAGAGGAGACTTCAGTCACTGTGTGCAGCTTCCTCCCAAGGGGCAGTGGATGGACAGCACTGACCTCTGTGACCAGGGACAGGACCCAGGGAATGGCTGGAGCTGTGGTTTAGGTTGGATATGAGGCTTCCCCCAGAGGTGTTTGGGCACTGGGACAGGGTTAGGTTGGATATCAGGACAAGACACTTCCCCCAGAGGTGTTTGGGCACTGGGACAGGGTTAGGTTGGATATCAGGACAAGACACTTCCCCCAGAGGTGTTTGGGCACTGGGACAGGGTTAGGTTGGATATCAGGACAAGACACTTCCCCCAGAGGTGTTTGGGCACTGGGACAGGGTTAGGTTGGATATCAGGATAAGGTTCTTCCCCCAGAGGTGTTTGGGCACTGAACAGCTCCCAGGGCAGTGTCACAGCCCCAAGGCTGACAGAGCTCCAGGAGTGTTTGGCCAATGCTCTCAGGCTCAGGGTGCATTGTTGGGGTGTCTGTGCAGGGACAGGAGTTGCACTGATGATCCTTGTGGGTTCCTTCCAAGTATTCTGTGATTGTGATTGGAATATTGCCCAGGGAGGTGGTGGAATCACCATCCCTGGAGGTGCTGAAGAGGTGTCTGGACCTGGCACTGGGTGATTTGGGTTAGTGGTTTAAAGGTAGGGCTGGTGGATGGTTGGACTTAAGGATCTCTTCCAACCTTGATGATTCTATGGTTCAGCTTAATTGAGAAAATTTTTACTGTGGTATTAGTTGCAGCCTTGGGAGTCTATCAAAATAACTCTCTCTTTATGAAGCTTCCATTGAGTTCTCATTTGCCATTCTTAACCCCTGACAGCAACACGTAAAACAAGCAAAGGAGTTGGAGGAATTCTTTTCCAAGAGGAAAATGTTGCAGTCAGGAGTTGCCATGACTGAATTGGATTGATTAATTCAAGTTAATTTGGACTGTATGTCCTGTATAAAGAACTACTTATGGAGGAGGTTTGTGTTACCTAACTCCCTTTCCAGTTTAGAGAGGTCTCATGTGCTGGAACTCAGTTTTTAATTGCTCTCAGAACTTACTCATATTTGCATATTGGCAAGGGAATTAGTCCTGGTGTGAGTGTGGAGTTTCATGGCTTTGGGAGCTAAAACTTTAATGCTTCTTCCCTCCAACCAAGTTTAGTGTTCTCAGATTGTCCCTCGTTTAGTCTGTGTGTGTAATTAGTTCTCATGTTTATATTGTAGATTGATAAAGCAGTGCAGATGTTGCTCAGAGCTGAAGTACAACTTCACTCCCTCTGTGCTTTGATTTCGTAAATACAACAAATCTCAGCAGATCCATCCTTAGGCTTCTCCTCTATCAGGAGAGGAACCTGCTCTGTACCTTCCCTGGAGACCCAGACAGGTGGTTCAGAAACTTAAAGTAGCTGAGAAGGAAGTCATTAGATTTCCACAGAGGTGTTTTCCAGTGGGAATTGGATGTGTGTTTGTAAACACAGGAGTACAGAGTGGAAAAGGACAATTCTACGGACCCTCCTCCACAGCGTTGGTGGCACAGCTGCCACCAGATCCCTTGTAACAGGCAAGATCTACACTCAGTGGACAGTTGTGATCAAACACTGTAATTAGTCGTGGCTTACAAGCTGAATCACCCAGATTTTCTTCCACCCTGTGCTCCATAACCTGCTCTGAAGGCCACGTGGGGTGGTTGGTGTCACAGTTTGCTGTGCTGCTGTGACTTACCTGGAGTGACTGTCCTGCCCAGCACAACCAGGACTGTCCCTGAGCTTCATTTCCCTCCAGACAGCTCCTGGCAGGGCTGAAAACAGGGATATTTGCTCCTCACGGGGGGAAACATCCCTGTGAGGGGAGTGCTGGGGTGTGCAGGCCTGGCCGAGCACTGCAGGCCCCGCTCGGCCAAGGCTTTCCCTCAATCCCAGTTTTCCTGCCTGTGTCACTTCCTTCCCTTGGCTCACACACGAACCCACGAGGGACACCCCCTGTGCTGGGGGAGGGAGCAGGGCTGAGCCTCAGGACCAGCTCAAATCCCAATCTTTTGGATTTATGGGTGAGGAGGAGGACTCTGAATATATCCCCCACGTATCCACCTCGCAGAGAAGCTCTGATTCTCCTTTTCAGCCTACAAACCAGGTCACTGATCCTAAAACTGGGGCAGAACAGCAGTTTGGTCCCACTAAAACTGCCCACACTGAAGGACTCCAAATGAAACTCTTTCCAAAACTTTTTTCAGAGCTTTAATTTGTTTAATTTTTCCTCATTATCCCTGGATCTGCCAATCACTTGTCCAAAACAACTTTGCTGTGATGATAGATAACAAACAAAGATTTACTCACTTTTTTTCCTCTCTTAAACCACTGTGGCATCACATCTCCCATGCTCACAGTGTGTTAAACTTCATCCTGGTTTAAAGGGGTTCACAGCCTTCCTGTTTTCACCCCTGTGCAGATGCTTTTGCTGTTTGAACTTGGTGATTATTTTTTTTTCCCCTTTCCAAGCTGTTTTCCCTGTCTGCCTCGCTCAGACCTGTGGAACAACCACGGATTTGCTGGAGCAAATGCCTTGTGGAGGGGAATAGCTTTCTCTGGGAGCAGCAGTTTGCTTTTATCGATGGTCTAAAAATCCTTGAGTGCAGTTTTTAAAACATGAAAAGCATTTCCTGGACAACATCTTTGCCACACAAAGCAGAGCTGTGTTTCCCAGACCTACTGGAGACCAGGCAAAACAGGGTCTCTCAGTGCACTCCAAAAACTGCTTCGTTTTCACTTGTGGCAGCTCCTGCATTGTGTGATTGATGTAATGCTGCTCCACGTGCTCCTCCAAGTCAGTCTATGGAAATCCTCTGGTTTTGAGGACATAAAGAAGCATTCATGCTTCTCAACACGAAATCCATCACAGTGCTATCCCCAACTGGAGATGATTTTTTTCCCTGCACAAGCTCAGATCAATAAGTGACTTTGTCTTGAAAAGATAAATACTTTGTTTGCTACCTCATCAGTGCAGGGATGAGTTGCAGGATGTTTGATTTGGTGCTAGGGAGGCAATAGCTCAGTGTAGGAGTACTAAAATAAGATTCAAACTCACCTGCAGGTGTTCCATCACCTCTGATAGACCATTAGCTGCTCCACTTTTATGGAAAGATTTTGGCATTAGCACATGGCTACAGAGGAAAGTGAGTTTGCAGTGAGTGAGATGCAGACCTTGCAGGGCACTGACTGGGATTTATCCTGAGCTGGAATCATCCCAGAGGGATCATCAATCCAACTCCTGCCCTGCACAGAACACCCCAACAATCCTCCCATGTCCTTGAGAGCTCCCTGAGCTCTGTGCTTGCCAGGTGCTGCCCTGGGGGGTTCACTGTATTGTGAATTCACAAGTTGCCTCAGCTGAGAAGTGAATTCTCTCCATAGCTGAGCTACAATGTGTATTAAGAGACCTGCAGTTGGTTGGGTGCCCATGCTCTGTGCCCAGTTCCTCACACAGACGAGTCACTGTGTGCCAGGTGACTACAGACAGCCTGGAATTCGGGATCAAACACCTGTAGCCAACCCTTGATCCGTATTTTCCAGTGATGCTCTTCAGTGGAGAATTCCATATTCTTCGACTGACTTGATTTCTTGTCATGAGTCCTCAGTTCTAAACTGCTTTCATAGCTGGTTTGCTTCTTGCCCAGAGGAACACTGCCAAGACAAGCTCTTCTTCATCCTCCTGGTAACTGGCCAAGCCCAAACTGCACTGTAGTGGAAAACTTGTATCCCAGCTCTTCCCAGCGTGTTTTGGGTGGTAGGCACTCAGGGATGTGCCAGGCCATAGGTTGTAGTATGTGCTTTGTCTGCCAGGTGACTCCAAGGCTGTGCTTAGGACCAGTCAGAACTGAAGAACACAAATTTGAGACACTCCAGTAAGGTAAAAGGTTAAATGTTCAAATATAAAGTTGGAAAACTTTTATTTTCAGAAGAAAAAAAAAATCTGTGCTTTTAGCTACCTGGAACTTTAGCTTCATTCACAACTGTTTTTTTCACATTCTCCTCCCACAAGGGGTTACTTAGTGCTGAGATAGATCCTAGCAATTATTTCCTTTGGCTGATGTGCTTCTCAAAAAGCAACCTCTTGCTTTGGTTGTGTTACTTACACCCCTCGCTCCTTTCACATGCAGTTGGAATTTCAAGGAGTGCTCTCCCTTCTCCACTGCCACAATGTGGTTATTGTCTCTTTTGGCTTGTCTTGGACAGCAGAGATTTGGTGGGTTTTGATTTTGATTTTTTTTTTTGGAGTAACTTTATTTTCTCTACCCTGCTTCCCTTTTTTTTAAAAAGAGTTTTTCTCTAATTAACACCTTCTGCTGATGCTTTGGGAGATTTCTTTTCGTTGCTAGGAATGGCCTAGGTTGGATGTTTGTGGGGTTTGGGAGTAGGTTCTGGAGTGCAGAGTGGATGTTCCTCAGATCTTGGACACTCTTGGGCCTGAGCTAGGACTCACCTAACTGCAGCCTTACAGGGCCTGAAGGAGCTGCAGGAAAGATGGAGAGAGACTATTCACAGGGGCCTGGACAAGGGGGAATGGATTAAAACTGTCAAAGTGTAGGTTTAGATTGGTTACATCAGGAATCTTCACTTCAGAAAGGCCTTTTTAGTCAGCAGATTCTGTGTTTTTATTTTCCTGCCTTTGCAAGGAGCCTTGAGTTGAACCTACTGCATTGTACTCTGCCAGTGGTCTCAGTGCTGGGTGATCTGAACCTGTCCAGTAGATCTTGAAATCTCATAAACTAGTTTGAATTTTGTTCCATCAGCTTGTTCCCAGGGAAGAGAGGAACGTGTTGGGGCCATCAGTGCGAGTGGATTTGTGTTCAGAGATACTCTGAGATGATTTCTTTGTGCAGGGTCTCACTTCTCTTTCTGCTGGCTGTGGTTCGTTCCACCAGCAAGCAAGAATTCTGAGTTAACAGGATATAAAATTGGAAAGAACAGGTTTTTGACCAGGTTTTCCTTGGCAGAAGCACATCAGTTTGCCCTTCTTAAGTGACCTGTCCAAGTTGTACTGTTTGTTGTGAAGCCTTTTAAAGAGAACGAGTGGCTGGGGATGTTTATTGTGAACCTTGCCTTGGCCAGATCCTTCTGTGACACTGGACAAGTGACTTAACATTTATCCCTCTGTTTACTAATTCATTTGGTTAAGTTTGAGTTGGGTTTTTTTTATGACTAAGTGAAATCACAGTGTGTTTGCAAAGATCCTGAAAGGGATTGTTGTTCTCTGAGCCAGCAGAAAACAGGTGCAGGAGTGTGAGAGGTGCAGAAGTGTTGTGGTTGATGCTCACCCTGGCAACTTAAAACTTCTTGTGCTCAGTTTTGGGCCCTCAGCTCAGGAGGGACATTAAGGGGCTGGAGCAGGTCCAGAGAAGAGCAATGAGGCTGGGGAAGGGACTGAGCACAAGTGCCATGAGGAGAGGCTGAGGGAGCTGGGGGTGTTCAGCCTGGAGAAGAGGAGGCTCAGGGGAGACCTCATCACCCTCTGCAACTCCCTGACAGGAGGTTGGAGTCAGGCGGGGGTTGGTCTCTTCTCCCAGGCAACCAGCAGCAGGACAAGAGGGCACAGACTCAAGCTCTGCCAGGGGAGGGTTAGGTTGGATCTTAGGAAGAGATTTTTTACAAAGAGAGTGATCAGACATTGGAATGTGCTGCCCAGGGAGGTGGTGGATTCACCATCCCTGGAGGTTTTCAAGCTGAGACTGGATGTGGCACTCAGTGCCATGATCTAGTAACCACAGTAGGGTTGGACTGGATGATCTTGGAGGTCTTTTCCAACCCAATTGATTCTATTCTATGATTCTTGTGTATCACAGATGAACAAGAGGCCTTGAAATCCATCATGAAGGACCTGGTAGCACTCCAGATGAGCAGACGTCACAGGCTGCCTGGATATGATACCATGAAGAATAAAGACACTGCTCACTCCAACAGACAGGTAATTAGGCCATTCAGTAATTAGGCCATTCAAGTGGTGACCAGAAGGGACAGAGCAGGTGGACAGAGGGTCTGCTATACATAGTTTTATATATATATATATATATAT
>NW_008679513.1:15067-16561 GCF_000695815.1 Acanthisitta chloris | reverse complement strand
CAAACAGATGTTGAGGAAGCAACTGCTGCTCTTCCTCACAGAAATGACACCATCAGGAGGGTTTTATTGTGCACTGTTTATTCTGGACGAGGAATCCACAGGACACATTGCCAAGCAATGATGGCACAGCTAGGTAGTCACCCACCAGTGTCACCTCAGGCATCATAGTGCCAGCAGGAGGCTGAGATGGATGCAACAGGCCCAGGAAAGACACCAGTAGGAGACAAGGGCTGCAGAATGCTGAGGTGACTCTGGGCAGTTGCTGCAAACAAAGTAACTCATTTCTCTCCCAGCAAACAAGACACAAAGGCCACTGGGACATGGGAGGCTGCTGGTGGCACTTGGAGGCTCTGGTGGGTTTAGGCACTTAAAAACACCCTGTGGTCCCACTGAGGGAGGGGCAGAGAAGCTCAGGCCCAGGAAAAGCAGCCCCAGAGAGAGTTATCAGGAAAGCACCTGCATGGAGACAGCTCTGCTCCGGGGACACCTCACCCTGCCTGGGCTGAGACAGCCACTGGCTCCTGAAAATGCCAGAAAAAGGGCAAAACTTCCAGAAGGGTCACTCAGCTCTCTGACTCAGAGCACAGAATGTGCCAGGGCAGAGCAGGAGCTGCAGCTCTGGGGGTGGTGCTGGAGCTGGGGGAGGCTGCACCTCACACTCCTGGAGCACAGTGCCAGAGCCACGGAGGGTTCTGCAGCCACGGCAAAACCTGAACGCCTGCGTTTGCTTCTGGGGCTCCAGAGAGTGTTCTGCAGCCAACAGAGAATGCTCCATACCTCCACCCCTCCCAGCCACGAGCTGCCACACACAGCTTGGCACTGATCCTGCACAGCATCAACCTACAAGTGCTGATGGTTCCTGCAGGCCTCACTTCCTACACTGCTCCCAGGTCATGGAAACAGGGGAAAAAAGGACTTGAAACAGCTGGAAAACCCAACATAAGCCCAAAGTGTGGAAATCCTGGAGCTGCCACAGCTCCAGCCTCTGTGTTTCAGGAGCCTCATGGATTAGCCTTTGTCTTTTGGCATCCTCAAGGGGTTTGTTTTGGAAAAAAATACTCATTTACATCATTCTTGTCTATCTCAGTGTGTTTTCAGGGTCGGGTTTGCCTTTTGCTGGGGAAAAGGGAGGTGACAGCACCCAACTCCCCACCTGAGCCAAGATCTCCACCCTGGGGCAGCAAAATTCCTGTGACTAAAAGGGGACAAGTCCCTCCAGGGTGGTCATTTTGAAGTGGTTTTTACCAATTTACACATTTTCCTGTAGTGACTCTGTAAAATATTTAAGGAAATTAATGAGAGTTTTGCACAAATGTGTGCCACTTCTGTATGTTGCCATTCTCTGGCACTGGTGAGGTCGCTCAGGTGCTGTCAGTGGACAGGACAGGCACGAGGTGAGCAATGTGCACTTCACTCTGCCTGGAAAAGATCAAGGCTCAGTGCAGGGGTGACCTGGTGGGGACTCTGTGGATGTCCTGCTCCTCAGGAATTGGT
>NW_008679513.1:5485-15025 GCF_000695815.1 Acanthisitta chloris | reverse complement strand
GTTCCAGCCACAGAAATCCATCCCTGTTTGGTGAAAAAGAATCGGCTCCAGGTCACTTCAGGCTGTTGAGAAACTTCGGTTGCTCCTCTCCGCGTGGCAGAAGTGTCTCTCCCCCAATCTTTGGCCCCTTTTTCTCCTGGGAACATCAACCATGGAGAAAAGAGGTTAAACAAGTGGCAAATGCCTCCCAAACACTTCTCTGCCACAAACTGTGGTAGGGCTGAAGTACCTGATTAAGTTAAAGGGACCTGTAAGTTCTGAGTTCTTACAATAGTTCAAAAGCAAATTCCCCACAGCTAAATAAAACAAAGCTTTGAGAGCAGAAACTCTACTGAAAGAGCTGCAGGTACCTCTGGAGCTGCTTGGTCTGCAGGAGCTCACTGAGGCACGGAAACAGAGGGGAACAAAGCATCAAGGGGAGCAGACAGTGCTGAGGAACACACTCACACCTTCAGCATCTCTACTCACACTCACACCTTCAGCATCTCTACTCACACTCACACCTTCAGCATCTCTACTCACACTCACACCTTCAGCATCTCTACTCACACTCACACCTTCAGCATCTCTACTCACACTCACACCTTCAGCATCTCTACTCACACTCACACCTTCAGCATCTCTACTCACACTCACACCTTCAGCATCTCTACTCACACTCACACCTTCAGCATCTCTACTCACACTCACACCTTCAGCATCTCTACTCACACTCACACCTTCAGCATCTCTACTCACACTCACACCTTCAGCATCTCTACTCACACTCACACCTTCAGCATCTCTACTCACACTCACACCTTCAGCATCTCTACTCACACACCTTCAGCATCTCTACTCACACTCACCTTCAGCATCTCACACTCACCTTCAGCATCCCGTCTCGCTCCCACTTGTAGAGGCCACAGGTGCTGAAAGAGGAGAAGGCAGGTGAGAATCTCCTTGGGGTGTTTGCTGCACAGTGTGTGTCTGAGTGCCCACCTGACCTGCACAGTGTGTGTCTGAGTGCCCCACACCTGCACAGTGTGAGGGTCTGAGTGCCCCACACCTGCACAGTGTGAGGAGTGCCCCACACCTGCAGTGTGAGGGTGCCTGACCAGCCCTCACCTGCCCACGCTGCTGAGCACACGGTGATGTGGCTCAGCACAGGTCACAGGGACAGTACACGAGTCCCAGTCCGTGTGCTGAGGCTCATCCCTTACCTGCAGGTTTTTTGTGGGAGCCTGTGCAGGGAAATGGCTCTGCTGCCACAGGGACACTTGAAGAACCTCTTGCTGGCCTCGTGCCAGTGGTAGTCGTGGCTTTGCTGCACACACGTCTCCAGAGGCTTGAAATGGGTGTAATGACACTGCAGGGAGCAGAGAGAGCCCCGAGTGCTCCAGGGCCTGTTCAGGGCTCTCAGAAAGCATCCCTGGCCCTCCCACCCTGAGGGTCAGACCATCAGTGCTGCTCCCAGGGCACCCTGCCCCTGTGCCCCCACCACAGGGCCCTGCTGCAGCACTCCCTGGGGAGCCCTGGGCACAGCAGGGCTGACCTCGGGGTGGGTTCCCCATTTCGGTGACAGCCACAGGCCAAAGCCATCTGACCCTGAAGGGCAGCAGGCACGGGGGGCAGGGGGAGCCTGCCCAGCCCATCCCGCTCTGCTGCCACCCTGCTGCCCTCACTCACCGTCTTACACGTCACCACTCGGCACTTCACTTCCTTAATGCTCCTCATCTTCTCCTCCAGCTCCTCCTTTCTCACCAGCGGCTCGAAGTATTGCTCCTGCAGCTCGGCCTCGGCCTGGGGCACACAGGAGGGTGTGGGGGGACAGAGGTGGGAGAGGGACACACCACATGGAGCTGGGTCCACAGCTCACCCAGGAGAGCACAGGCTGTGCTGCACCCACACCGAGGAGCCACGGCTGAGATGGGCAGGGTTTGACAGCAAAAAGCACCGACCCAAGATGTGCCAACCGCAACTGTGCGGGGCCAGGCCAGGCAGGCAGGTGTAAGGGCTGGAATCACTTCTCAGCCAACCTCAGAAGACCTTGAGCCAACTAGACTCCATACCAACTCATGCTCAAGACAAGAGCTCTGTCCCCTGGAGGTGCTGTACCCCTGGGAATGTGCTCCATGGGAGAACCCAACCTCGGCCATCAGGGCAACCACTGGCACTGCCCATGCTCTGTGCCTCGCGTGAGCCACGGGGGAGCTGGCAGGGGGTGTCATGTGGCCGAGGTGTTGGGAAACGAGGGACAAAACAGGCATGTGGCCAATCTGATTTTAAAGCAGAAGGATTTCTTCGTCCTGTACTAACCAGGAAACTTCACTGGTTCTTCCAAACACAGACAAAGCCATCCCTGCTGGCCACAGAGCCATCCCACGGCCGCAGTGCTGACCTGTGAGCTCAGGGACACCCAGACCTCTCATCGGGGCCACCTGGAGCCATTGGTGTGCTTGGTGTCCCTGCTGCAGTCACTGAGTGCAGACAGCTGGGTCTGAGCCCTCAGTCAGGGCTGGAGTGAGGCCATACCTCCCTGAGGACATCTGTGTGCTTGGACTTGGCACTCAGGATCTTCTGGAACTCCTCCGAGTGCAGATAGGCCAACTGCTCACGCTGCTTCTTCTGGGCAGGCTCCAGGTCACACACATCTGGGGACACAAAGGGCTCAGTCATCCCAAACGAGGCCGAGATCTCTGAGCACGGTCACAGCAGAGATTCAGCCTGTCAGTTTGGGAACATGGAGCCAAGGTCAGATCTGGCTGCCCAGAAATAACACTGCCTCTTCTCAAAGCACTGCACCAGAACTCCCACACCACCCCCGGCAGGGGAACCTCTCTGTCTGAGGAGGAGCTTTAAAGGGAAGGGAGCAATTCATCCAAGATCACCCAGTAAACCTCCGTGGGCACAATCCCACGGAACACTCGGCTCCCTCCCCAGGTGGGACAACTCCTTGGTGTCCCTTGCTGAAGTCAGACATGCACTGCAGGGGCTCAAGGTGCCAGAAGGAATCAGAGATTACATCTCACACTTTTCCCACGGGGTGAGAGGTTGTTCAGTGTCTGCAAACCCCTGAAGTTCCCAACAGGCCAAGCTTTGCCTCCCTCTGCTGTAGAAGCTAACAGCACATACCATTCTCTGCTCCTGGTGGCTGAGCAACGTTTCTCTCAACCCTTTCAGCAATTCCTAGGACGTCACCAGCGTCGGTTCTTTTCCTCTTGATGCTGTTTGGGTCCACTTTAGCCAGCACCTGCCCCTTGGCTCGCAGCCGGTGGATCGCTGCCAGCTGTGGGACAGGACAGGGACAGGGTGAGGACCTGCCTGGCTCCAGCTGCTCCCAGGAGGGTGCAAGGGGAGCAGAGAGGAGCCCCTGGTCTGGGCACGGAGCTGGTGAAGAGAGGCCCAACACCACTCCCAGCTCTGCCACACACCACCCGACCCCGCGGGACCCACAGCACAGTGACTGCCCCGTGGGTGGCACCAGGCCGGGCATCCCTGCCAGCCTGCACCACAAACCAGCAAGTTTTCCAGAGGAATCAAATCACTTGAGGTTCCCACATAAATCAGTAACAATTTGGAACTAAGAGAGAACTGCATGCAACTGTTCCCCTTCATAGTCCCTCCAAGACTCCTTCCTTGGGACAGGGTTGGAGGGAGTCACACGGTCTGTCCTGCCAGGGCTGAGGGAGAGGAGAGAGGGAATGGCCTTGAGCTGAGCCAAGGCAGAGTCAGATTGGGTGTGAGGAGAAATGTTTTCCCTGCTGTGGTGTTGAGGCCCTGGGATATTGCCCAGGGAGGTGGTGCAGTCACCATCCCTGGAGGTGTTTCAGAGGTGTCTGATGTGGCACTGGAGGATCTGGGTTAGGGTTTGGGGGTTCCAGCAGTGACAGGTTCATGGTTGGACTCAGTGACCTTAGAGGTCTCCTCCAGCCCTGATGGTCCTGTAATTCTTGCTGGAAGAGAAAAGTCTCTCTGACAAACAACAGAGCAGAAGGAGGAGTATGTTCTGGCCAAAGCCTAAGCTGTCCAGGCTCATGGCACAGCTAACCCAGCTGAGCTCACTGCTGCTCACCTGGCAAATGGGAACCATCCCCAGTGCACTGCACGAGACGCCAGAGCTCAGCACTCCAGGGATTTCAGCACACATCCCCTGCCTCCAGGCACTGGCTGAAGCCAAGGAGGCAGCGTGGACTTTGGCACTAGCAGCTCCCAGGAGCTGCAGGTCTCCTGAGTGCTGGAATACAGCCCAGTGTGATCCCACAACTCACAGACCCTGCTAACACCGGGGCTGAGCTGTCCTCTATCTGACCCAAGGCTCCTCCACTGCCACAAACCTTCCCTCACCTCTCCTGCCCGACAGACCCCAGGAGCAGGTACCTTTTTGGCTTCGGCCAAGCTGTCCAGCTTCGGCTTTGGCGGTGGAGACCTGTCAAAGAGGAGGATATCTTCCCCTTCTGAGAAGCCTGTCCCCAGCTTGGGCCTCTGAGGAGTTGACATCTTGGCAGCTTTGGGAAACTCTGCTCCAGGCACTGGGGACCGGAAGGAGGACTGTGTGGAGGAGGATGGGAGAGCAGGACTGCCAGCTTTGCTCGTGTTCTGGAGAAACCTTGTGGGACAAGGAACATTCCGTTATGGACACAGGTCAGAGGCACAAGGTTTCAGAAACAGACTCAGATTTCTCATATTTGGCCTTTTATTGCTTGAAGAAACAGCAATTCAGGCATTCAGGAGAGTGAAACAAGGCTGGGAAGGAACTCTCTGGGTTCCTGGAATCAGCAGTGATGTGCAGGGGTCTCCCTGGCACAGGAGTCACTGAGGTGTTCAGGTCTGCACAGGTGACAGTGGATGTTGGACATGTCCACGGGGAAAAAATCCCTGCAGAGACATTGCAACAGACACCACCTTTGGCCTGGCAAGTCCCTGAAATGCACAGCTGGAGGCTGGAAGAGTATTTGGGGAAATACCACCACAATTGTGCCGAGCCCTGTTAGTCTCCCCTGGGCTCTGTTTCAGCTCCTGGTGAGTCTTTTTAGGCTGTTTGGCCACACCAACATCAGCCTCAGCCAGGGTGGCTCTCCTGAGGCTCCTCCTATGTTTGTCAGCAAGAGATACACAAAACACTTAGCAAATCTTAAGGGAAGAGCCTTGCAAGGCAGCAAGGAACAGAACCAGGACTCCTGCTCCCAGTTTCTTACCCCAGCCAGCCTCTCCCCACCTTGTTTCCCAGCTCCTGGGCACTGTGCTGGAGCCTTTGGCTCGGGGGTGTTTCTGTTCAAATGGAGCTGTTCACAGAACAGCAAAACACCTCCCACAGTCACACCCGGGGCCACCAGAGCCTTCCCACGACAGCCAGTGAGCATCACCTCCTCTGAATCTCCTCAGATCGCTTCTTCCTGGCCTCCAGCAGCTTCTGTTTCTGCTGCTTGAGCAGTGCCGAAGCAGAGATGGACTGGAAGTTGGCCCCTTGCTTCTTTTCAGCATCTGGGGAGAAACAACCCAAGCCAAAAGAAGAGGCACTGCTGGTTGCTGGGGAGGGTGCAGAGGGTTTCTGAGTGGGCTCTCCCTCGGGCCAAAGGACAGTACCTGTTTTAGTCCAGTGTTTGCAGAGGTTCCGAGCACCAAAGGTTGGCTGTGACAGCAGCTCCCTGAACTCCTGGGAACACTGCAGGGGTCTCTTCCCTGCACCTGGAGGGAAGAGGCAGAAACACCACAGATTCGGAGCCAGGAAGGGAAGCAGGTCTGGCCTCAGAGGTGCTGAGTTTGGAAGAAACCCCTGTGGGTCACCTGAGTGAGCACTGCCCACACCAAGGCCAACCTCTGTGGCCCATGTGGCTGCCCGAGGCCTCGTCCTTTGCCACAAAGACATTCCCACCATTCATCATTTCATCATTTCACTGCATTTCATCAGCCAGTCCCTCCTCAGCCTGGGGTGCTCCCACCACCCCCTGCTCAGACTGCCTGGCAGTCCTGAGGCCTCCACACCTGATCCCTGCAGAACAGAGCAGCTAAAAGCTGCTGGGGACATGCACTGTGTGGTCTGAAATAGAGGCAAGGGAGAGATGGAAATAAGACATCCAAGTGGCATCTAGAACACAGTCTGAGTAACCTGTGCTCTCCAGTGAGCACAGAGGGTGCAATACCCAGTGCTGACAGAACCAAGACTGGAGACATGCCATGGGCTGTGGAAGGAACATGCTCTGAGGGCCACAAAAGAGAAGCACTGGGCTCGGGCTGGGCCCTCAGGAGCTGCTCTGCAGTGCACACCTAACTGATTTACACTTAGCACTCCTTGGAAGCTTTCAAGGCTGACTGAACTCATTTATTTTAACCAAATGAAATAAATCCTCTAGGTCAAAGTTCTTAAAACTCCCAATTCCCAGATTCATCTGGCAAAGATCTCCTGTCGTTGTCCAAAGACACAACAGGAGATGCAATCTGGGGGCACTGATGAAAAAGAGGTGCATGGAGCTCCACAGTTTCACACAGATAGCAGCACACACAGAGCTATCTCTGCAGCAAACCAATGCCATGCTCACCCAGGGAGGCCCTGGGACACATCTACACATGGACCTCAAAGGTCTAGAGGGTGAGGAGACAACATGGGCAATCACATACCAATTTTCTGCCTGGTTTCCTGGACAATTGCATCAGCTCCTCTGACAACCAGGTTGGACAGAGTGGTTTGAACCTTTTTTGGCGCAGCAGCAGCTGCACTAGAAAGAGGAAACAGAACCAGAACATCAGAGTTTTCCTCTGCTGAGAGCAAGGGCAGGAGACTGAATGTGAGTCCAGAGCTCCAACAGAACTCCAGCCACCCTGAAGGGTCATCTGTGTCTTTGGGAAGGACGTGGATCTAAATCCAAGTTCCAGCATAATGTTTAGGACCTCCCATTGCTCCCTGGGTTGAGATATATATAGATATATACACATCTATTTTCTCTGCACTGAGAGAAAGCTAAACAGATGATAGCTGAGCTCTGCTCACAGCTAGTTCCAGGGGTAGAGAGGAGGGTGGAATTGCTTCCCTACTGTGGGTCCCCACCAGTTACCAGAGGGCAGGAGCCAGGGAAGGAAGTGAGAGTCAGGGGAGATGTCAGGAGAAATGTTTTCCCTGTTGTGGTGTTCAGCACTGGGATATTGCCCAGGGAGGTGGTGCAGTCACCATCCCTGGAGGCGTTTCAGAGGTGTCTGATGTGGCACTGGAGGATCTGGGTTAGGGTTTGGGGGGTCCAGCAGTGACAGGCTAATGGTTGGACTCAGTGGCCTTAGAGGGCTCCTCCAGCCCTGGTGGTCCTGTGATGCTGTGAAAGCTGTACAAGCACAGGGTTTGACCCAGCTGTGACTCGTCTTCCCACAGCTGTGTTCAGGGAGATGTGGACAAAGGACTTGGGCCCTCCATGCTAGTTATGAGATGTAAACTGATCTACAGATCTTGGTCACTTAACAATCTGCAAGGGGCACTCCTGTCTCTTCATCAACACATAGTGACACTGTGTTACTTCAGCCAAGACACGGGAGGGAAAATGGGAATACCCTGAGTCTGGGGCTAAACAGGAGCCATAACAAAATGTGGTAAGGGAATGCACTGAAAAATAGACATCTTGGAGAGCTGAATGCTCTTGATAAAGTTAACTTCATCTGCTGAAACCCAGTGCTGCCTGGGCTCACTCCACAGACCTCATTTAGAGATGGAAACAGCCCTCACCACACCTCAGTGCCAATTTCACATTTCCCTGTCAAACAGCAGCTTGAGCATCACGCCAAGGGTGGGGCATTCATTGCCAGCTGCTGAATGCAGCTAAGGCAGAGGCACCTCTAACTCAACAGGCTCCCCTGGAGAGAGCTGCAGGCTCCCCTGGGAGGGAAATCCTGTCCTAAAGCAAGGGGAAGACGTGGTTTATCTTACACTGAGGCTGCATATGCTTCTGAGGAGACTCCTCCGTAGTGGAAGCCACCCTGGCACAGCCTCTCCTTCAGCGTGGGGGCTCTGCGGCCCACCCTGCGGGGCACGCGGCCGCCCGAGAAGGTGGACTGCAGCTCTGCCCTCCTCGAGCTCAGCCTCCTGTACTGGGCCTGGATGTGGTACTGGCAGTACTCACAGTCGCTCTGAAAGAAACGGGACAAGCCTGGTGCAGCACAGCAGCAGTTCCAGGGGACTGCATTCCTCTCACCCACAGGGATCATTCCATTCCTCTCACCCACAGGGATCCTTCTCATCCTGTCAGCTCCATTCCTCTCACCCACGTGGCTAAACTGAAGCAATGTCTCTACTGGAACAGGTTGCCCAGAGAGGTCGTGGATTCTCCCTCACTGGAGGTGTTCCAGGACCATTTGGACACACATCCTTCTCATCCTGTCAGCTCCATTCCCACCCTCTCGGCTCCATTCCTCTCACCCACGTGGCTAAACTGAAGCAATGTCTCTACTGGAACAGGTTGCCCAGAGAGGTCGTGGATTCTCCCTCACTGGAGGTGTTCCAGGACCATTTGGACACACAGGGCCATGTGCTCTGGGCTGGCCCTGCTGGCACAGGGAGGTGGGACCAGATGACCATTGTGGTCCCTTCCAGCATCAGTGGTTCTCTGGTTCTATTGTGGTACTCAGCATTTCACCACAAGCAAACCTATGCCCAGGCTCCAGCACTGGAAAACAAAGCTGGAATTGCCTACACGAACCACTGGAAAAACATCTGTGCATCAAGGAATTTTAAGGCTATTCCTTGGCTGAAGACAACTCCCATCCAGGTGCTCTTGCCCAGACTCTGTGCCCTTGACCCTGAGCTGCAGCAGTTTTATTACTGGCATGAACCCAGTGGAAACTAGACCAGAGCAAGGCTTTGCTTCCACTCCTTCCACACCACCTCAGCCATGGCCAGAGCCATCCCGAGGAGCTGGGGGCTGGGGGCACTGAGCCTGTCAGAGGCAGCACAGACACTCCCCCAGGGGGTTCTTGGACCCCTTACCACAGAAACACCTCTCCATTCTCAGCAGTATCCCCCTGCTCCAGGCTGTGTAACTACAAGTACACCCTAACCAAACATTTCCCATCGCTAATTAAACAGACAACTCTTTCACGAGGCTCTCCTGCCTCTGTCTGTGGTTTCTTCCAGGTGGCTCTGAACACCTCACTGGCAGAGCCTTGTGCACAGCCACCCCCTGCAGTGGCTCTGCAGCCACAGCCTTGTTCTGCCACGAGCACCTCCTGCACTCATCTTCCACTCCACATGCTTGGAGCTCCTGCCCAGCTCCTCATCCCTTCATTTCTCTCCCTTCTCAGTGCCACCCTACTGACCATAACCCTTCTGACTCACAGTATCAGCAGCACAGCCACCAAGTGACACAGTCCACCCACACCAGTCAGCACTGTCCTCAAAGGTTCCCAACACCTTTTCCTCTCCTCTCAGTGCCTCACGTTCAGGCATACTTACTTGTGAGCACACTGGACCAGGGAGCTCACTGGGTTAAAATCACCTCCAAAACCATTTCCAAGGAAAAACCTCCCAGTTTTTCACACTGGATGAGCTCTCTAGTGCAGTGCACGGAAACGTGCACTGAGGCA
>NW_008679513.1:4977-5459 GCF_000695815.1 Acanthisitta chloris | reverse complement strand
GTCAGTCAGGAACATCTCCTCCCACCACAGCACCAGCCTCTGCTGGGCTTCACTTCTCCTGCTCCACACACTTCAGGCAGCTGGGAGGGACAAGGAAAGTCTAAAGTGCATCAGTGCACAGCCAGACCTTCACCAGCAACTCCAGCATGTCCTGACTGCTGAGATACCAACCAGGTTCACAATCTGGGCACAGGGATCACCGTTCTTCTTTCTGGCTTTGCAGGTGCCCAGGTCCAGAGCTTCCCCCATGAGCAGGATCTTCTGGGGATGGTCAACAGACAAACACACCTAGAAAGAAAGCACAACAAGCCTTGAGGAAGACTGGATGGGCTTCTCCCTAGACAGGACAAGGGGGAATGGCTCCAAACTGAAGGAGAGTAGGTTTAGATTGGATATTAGGAGGAAGTTATTTACTGTGAGGGTGGTGAGGCACCAGAGCAGGTTGCCCAGGGAGGCTGTGGCTGGCCCCACCCCCGCCACGG
>NW_008679513.1:0-4965 GCF_000695815.1 Acanthisitta chloris | reverse complement strand
TTGAGCAACCTGCTCTGGTGGGAGGTGTCCCTGCCCAGGGCAGGGCTTGGGGCTGGGTGAGCTCTAAGCTCCATTCCAACCCCTAAATTCCTGTGATTCTCTGAATCCAACCACACTGCTGGGCACACTGCTGCGATTTCAGCCTGAACATGTGTCATAAAGCCAATCTCAGCCAGGTAGGAGAAGGTTCAGCTATGGGTTTTACCCACAACTGATGGGCAAGTGAAGAATCCTCTCACCTCGTCTGAGCCTTCCTTGGGTTTCATGGGATTAGCATTGAGCAGCCCAATGACTGTGCCTTGGTCTGTCTTCCAGTGCTCCTTGTGGATGTCCCCGAAGAGGAAGAGTGAGACACACTGACTGAGGTCCCGGAGGTCGTTCAGCCGCCAGATGCTGAAGGTCCTGCCCTGGAACACACATTCCCTTTGCTCTGGGCTCTCAGGACAGGGACACCGACTACACCAGCCTCTCCTGCTGTCACTTCTCAAGAGCTGTTCTGATTTCCCCTACTGATTCAGAAAAGCACAACTGGCAGCCTCAGCTGAGCGTAGGGACAGTACCTCAGCCACGCTGTGCTGCCACCTCTGGGACTCTTAAAGGCCAAAGCAGCACAGCAATACTGCTACCCCCAGTCTTCCCAGCACTGGGGCTGGGCACACACCTGCTCAGTAAGTGTGGGGAATAAAACTTGGGTCTGTCCTGCCAGGGCTGAGGGAGAGGAGAGAGGGAATGGCCTTGAGCTGAGCCAGGGCAGAGTCAGATTGGGTGTGAGGAGAAATGTTTTCCCTGTTGTGGTGTTGAGGCCCTGGGATATTGCCCAGGGAGGTGGTGCAGTCACCATCCCTGGAGGTGTTTCAGAGGTGTCTGATGTGGCACTGGAGGATCTGGGTTAGGGTTTGGGGGTTCCAGCAGTGACAGGTTAAGGGTTGGACTCAGTGACCTTAGAGGTCTCCTCCAGCCTCGACAGTTGCACCAGGCAAGCTGAGGCCTACCCTGAGGACTAAAAGCAGCAGCGCTGCATGAAACCAGACAAGCCAAGAGCTTCAATAGAGAACCACCTGGAGTTGGCTGATTAAGCTGAAGAGCTAGTGAGTGTCTCAGGAAAAGAAGAGCAGCATGGCATTGGAACTGAGCAAGGGATACAGCAAAGTGGCTTACATTGTTTGCACTCTGTGGAGTGACCTTCTTCACAATGACCCCAAATGTGACCCAGTCTATCTCCTCCAGATTTTCTGCAGCAAGTTTGGTTTTCAGCTGGGAGAGTCGGATCAGCCTCCGGTTAGCCATTTTCCTGTCCATTTCAGCTGAGGACACTCGGGGCTTTCTGCACCAAAGACATGGAAAAGAGTCAGATGTGAGGAACAATGTTGTCCCTGTTGTGGTGTTGAGGCCCTGGGATATTGCCCAGGGAGGTGGTGCAGTCACCATCCCTGGAGGTGTTTCAGAGGTGTCTGATGTGGCACTGCAGGATCTGGGTTAGGGTTTGGGGGTTCCAGCAGGGACAGGTTCAGGGTTGGACTCGATGACCTTAGAGGTCTCCTCCAACCCTGATGGTTCTGTGAAAGAGAACATATCCATTGGCATAAATGGAGAATCAAGGTCACCCAGCACTCCTGGGGACACCACACCTTGCTGCAAAATGCCTCTGTGCCTTCCTTCACCCTGAGGTCACTTGAACCAAAACCCCTTGTTCAGGACACTGCAGGGATCACAAAGCTACTGATCACACTGGTTTTCTTGTCCAAGCAGCTGCACTGCACCTCAGCCCTGAGCCTGCACTGGCTCTGCTCATGTCAGAGTGACTGAGCACAGCTGGCTGAGTGGGAGCCCAGCATGGGCTCTGCTGAGACACTCTGAACATCCAGAGTCCTCCTGTGGCCACCGAGCACAGGGATGGCAAACCAGCTCTGGTGTGGAGATAACCTGCCCACCTGGAGCACAGCTGGGCCTTGTAGTGCCCACTGCTTCCCTGCTCCACCACGGGGGATGTAACAGGGCAGGCAGAGCTGGGAAAATCACAGCTTTTTTGTCAGGAAAGAGCAAAGGTGAGAACAGAAACATGAGACTCAGCCAAAACATCACCTAACTACTGGCCAACCAGTGCTGTGACTCGGTGTTACAGCCCTCAGTGGCACTGACTAATCTGACGTGGTGACACCACTGTGTTTTCTCTCCCCTCACAGAGAACTGTCCCCAGACAGAGCTCAGACTGGTTGCTGACCTTATTCTCAGTCCCAGGAAGGTTTCCACAGGCTCTGCCTGAGTTGTGGCACTGGAGCAGTTAGGCACAGGGGAAGTCTTGTCTCTGGTCACCTTGCTGGGTGTGTTCCCCAGGGGCTGGAATGCCAGGCTGAGGACTTGCTGTGGAGGAGGAGTCTTGTTCTCTTTGGCAGGGAAAAAGAGCACAGCACCCATTACAAACAGCACAATCACAAACTGCAATAAGTTCTGTGCTCTCAGCAAGTGCCCAGTGTGTTCCAGTGAAAGGCAGGGCCTGGTACCTGCTGAGGAGGCTTTGGATTTCTGGATTCTTCGCTTGGCTGGAGGGAAAGGACTGTCCAGCTGGGCTGAGAAACACGGGGACTCCTGTAGCTTCTGCACTTTCCTTTTCTTCAAGGGTGGACAGGGAGATTTACCTGGCCAAGGGAACAAAAAGCTGTGAGATCTCAGGGTATGGACTCCTAAGGCCAAGAAGTCATCAACCCTTCAATTAGCCTCATTACCAGGGGCTTTCCTCTCCAGGCCTGGGCTGGGTGGCTGCTCAATGGCAGTCTTCTGCAGCCGCTCCTGCAACGTCTTCATCTGCTCCTGCAACTTCTGCAGCTCAGCTAGGGAAGGAAGGAGAAAAAAAGGATACTAATGGAAGCAGCAGGAAAGCATTGCCAACAGGGATTTAGGAGGTCCCTGGGTATCTGGCAGTTCTACTACATCATGGGAACTTAGAAAACTAAGACTTGGGCCACAGCACAGATTAACTAGACTGTACAGAGCTCACAGTGAAGGGACACCTGTCCACACAGCCAGAGCTGGCTGCTCTCCTACAAATACATCACTGGTCACGGAGTGCTCCCTGCCATGCTGCACACAACTCTCCTGCCATCACAAGACAACATAAATGGCTGATGAGTGCACTCCTCAGGTTAAAGAAACGCTCCTGCTATCACCAAATATGTGGGCTGGACACGGGAAAGCTCAGTGACCACAGTGACAGTGTCCAGCTCTACTTCCACACTGGCTGCTACGGCAGAACCTCCTGCCCCTGAGCCCTGGGGGGCAGGGGCTGCTGTGCTGGTGAGAGGTGCAGGATGACATTGCTCTTCATCAGACAAGGCACAGGGATGTGGGCAACCTTCCTATCCTGCTCACCAGAGCCGGTTTGGTCTCCCTGGATGACTCTGTGCCGCTTTAGGGAGGACAGGTTTGGTGAGTTTGGCCACTGAGCACTGAAAACTGAACTTAGCTTTCACTGTGTTCCCCCTCTGGGCACCATCGTAGTGTAAGAAGCAGCAGGCCCTGCCTTCTGCTCATTAGCCCTCTGGAGGCAAAAGGTATCCCACAGAACAGATCGAAGACACTGCGACACAAACCTTGCAGCTCCTGGTTGGTTTTCTCCTTTGCCTCACTGGGAGCTGACATGGGGACAACTTCCTCTGCCTCCTCCTCCTGCAGCAGGTCATCCACATCTCCAAACAGCACGGCCAGGTTCTCCTTCTGCTCATCAGTCATGCTGTCCTCATCATCCAGCCCCTCAGTGTAGGATCCATCATCTTCTGCATCGAAGAGCTCATCATATTCATCTGGCTCTCCTCCTTCCTCCTCTGGAGCATCCTCCTCCTCCTCCTCAGGAAGATTCCCCTCCTTGGTTTCTTCGCCCTCCTCCAGGAGGGAGGCCAACAGGTCCAAGTCATCATCAGCTAGGGTGAGAATTAAACCCAGAGTTATTTCTGCCCAGCTAGAGGAAAGCTGCCAATCAAACATCCAAGATACTCCAACTACAAACTAATGACAACCACAACTAACTCAGAGCAGCAAGCTCAGAGTGGCACCTTTACAAACACACTTCAGCTTTGGCTCAAGGGAGACAGAGCAGCTTTCTGCTGCCAGGTGGGACAACATGTGGCTGCAGACTCAGCCAGGCAGCAGAGAACCTCCCAGCTACTCAGCACTGGCTTCTCCTCCTGTGCAGCTGCTTTCCAACAGCTGCTGTCAGGCAGAAAAGCCTGGAACCTGTACAGGTGTAGCCAACACAGACACCTATGTGGCTTTTCCCAGTGGAAAGGGAAGATGCAAGGCAGAAAACAAAGCATATTCTGACATCGTTTGCTCAAGGAGGAACATGAAGAAGAAAGAAATGCAGAGCAAAAAGACAAATAATGGGAAAAAGACACCCAAGGACAGAGAGAATGGAACAGACAAAGCAGAACTGAAACCCTGAACAAACTCAGAAACTGGTTTAGGCTTTGCTGCTGAGCAAAACAGCAGCCCAGGGAAGAACAGAGATTCTTAAGGAAAATGAGAAGAATGAAGGCAAAGGCAATCTCAAAGGCCTCTGCAAGCGAAGTTAGGGCAGCGTCATGTCCTTTGCTACAAGCTTTGCCAAGGCTTCTGAACACACTGATCAGAAGAGAAGTTTCTTACTGGAAGCAAAAGATTATTTCCCCCTTACCATCCATGATTTCACTGAGGTTCCTTTCAGGAGTGTTCCAAGGGATTTCACTGGGATTCCTTCAGGAGTGCTCCAAGGAAAACGACTCTCTGTTACAGGGAGAGCAACAGTGACACTGTTAAGAGTACACACAGCCCATCTAGAAACACGTTGTGTTCAGACTCTTCACTTGATGATGTGCAAACCCCCAGCTTGGCTTTGTTTCCAGCTGCTGTGAGGACTCCACCAAATGCAAACCCCTCACACACAGTTCCCACATCCAAGGTCTGAACCATGCTGAACCCTCTGCACCATAAGGG
>NW_008679512.1:2127-3873 GCF_000695815.1 Acanthisitta chloris | reverse complement strand
TGGGCATGGGAGGAGTGGGGAGGTGGGAGGGGACGGGGGACAAGGAGCAAGGAAGAGGATGGGGGACAAGTGGAGGGGACATGGGAGAGGATGTGGGTCATGGAGCAAGGAAGGGGATGTGGGACACATGGGGGGACATGGGGCACGGGGAGAGTGAGGAGGTGGGAGGGATGGGGCAGTGAGACTGTGGGACACTGACAGGGTTGGGGACATGGGAGATGACAGCGATACTGTGTGGGCACACAGGGACAGAGGATGGGGTTGACTGGGGGGGCAGTTTTGGGGCTCTGGAGGGACATAAGGATTGATATTTCGGGTCCCTCATGGCCCCTGGTGTCACTGGAGGGGTGACATACATGGGGACCAGTGCTGAGGGCTTGGCCCCTTCTTGTCCCCCCTCCCCTTCTGCTGCTTTTGGGGTGGCTGAGAACCCCAGTGAGCTCAGCAAGCTGTGCCACCACCACCTGTGCCCGTTCCCTGCCCACCCTGTGCCCTCTCCCGTGCTCACCCCTGGGCCAGGCCTTCCTGGCACCTGCCCTTGACCCTGCTGTGCCCGGGGAAGTCCCTGTGTCCCCTGGTGCCATCACGAAGGCATTTGGCTCTGGAGCAGCCTCTTCCCTTGGCAGATCCCCAGCTCAGCTCCCGTCAATACTTTCCATTCCCAGTGGGGCAGTGCCGCGGGAGGGTGGGGGATGGCTGGAGGTGCCACCCTGTGCCCACTGCTCCCCCACCACACGGACAGAGAGATGGGTGACACTGCCACCAGCCCCTGTGTCCCCTCCTGGGGTCTGGGTTCCTTCCCCACACCTATGAGATCCCTCTGGATCTGGAACCAGAGAGGGGAGAAAGAGGGATATGTGGGTCTCTACCAAATCCACACCTAAATCCCTTGGGATTTGGGGTCACACGTTGCCTGGGGACAGTAGGAGTGGACTGGGGACAGGGATAGGGATGGGGACAGGGGACAGGAAGGGGGATGAGGATGAGAATGCAGATAGGGACAGGGATAGGAAAGGGGACAGGAATGAGGATGGGAACAGGGATAAGGATGGGGACAGAGCACAGGAATGAGAATGGGGACAAGAATGGGGACAGGACTGAGGGTAACAGAGATGGGGATAACGATGAGGATGAGGACAGGGATGGGGACAGCCCTGTTTACCTCCCGGAGTGATGATCCAGCTGTGGGGCAGGAGGAAATGGGGAGTTGAAGATGTGCCATGGGGGGTGGATGGACTGGGGAGGGACAGGACTCACATGTCCCTATGGTGACCCAGTCCCAGGGAAGCGTGGGGGGTCTCGGTGGTCTCGCAGGGGGTTGTGTATTGGCCCAGCAGACACAGCTTAGCAGCCTTTCGGGTTGGCTTTCCATGGTGTCATTTTTCAGAGGGGTCCGGAGCTTCTATCTCTATGCATAGCCCTCCCTGCTGCCCCCACCTCCCTCTGCCCATGCCTTTCCGGCTCCCTGCCAGCTTCTCCCGACCCCTAATCCCCTGGGAGTTAGTGGGGGAGTGAACTGGTGCTGGGGAATGAGGAATTTTGCAGTGGGAACAGCATCCCCCCATGCAGCTCCCTCCTCCTCCCACCCCCAGACCATCAGGGCACTGTCCCCTTCTCTGGCTCCCCCCAGACTGCCAAGGCACTGAAATCCCTTCCCAACCCATCAATCCCTCACCGAGTTCCCAAATAAGAAAGAGAAGGAAAACAAGGAATTTTCCAGAAAATTTTTCAAGGAGGAAAAATAAA
>NW_008679512.1:309-2096 GCF_000695815.1 Acanthisitta chloris | reverse complement strand
CGACTCAATTAACGGGGGGGAAGCAAGTGGTGCAGCACTCGACGTGCTAATTCATTCCTGTTATCCCATCGCCGGCGAGGAGAAATTCACAGGATAAATCCTCCCGCTGCGGGATCAGCCGGAGAGGACACTCGGGAGGGTGTCAGGCTCAGCAGCATCCCCCTGGCCCCGGGGGTCCCAGTCCCTGCTGGTGCCATCAGTAGGGTCTGGAGGGAGCAGAGTGGCTCTGTCCCCAGGATGTCACGCCCTTGAGTGTCCCCCCTGGCATGGTAAAGTGACACCGGGGACACTGGGAAACACAGCAGGACTCCTGGGGAGAGAGTGTCACAAGTGTTCCCGCACAAGGAGGACTCGCCCAGGGGCAGGAGGGAGAGGACTGAGTGTCGTGTCCTGACTGTCACCTTGAACAGCCTCCAACAGCCCCACTGGACGTTACAGGGATGCTCCAGGACACCTCTGGGACGCTGTGTCCCTTGGCATGGGATGCTGCCTGTGCCAAGTGGCCTGAGCTCAGCCCTTCCCAAGGAAGGAGCACCAAGATTTGGGGGGCAACCCTCCCTACCTCCAGCTCCTCAGCAGCAAAACCATCTGGGCATCCGCAGGAGCCCCGGGGCATCCTCAGGGGCAAATTCCTTCCTCCAAACCCCGTGCCTCAGTTTCCCTCTGCAGAGACTGATGCAACACTTGGCACATCCGAGTGGCCGGTGGGTGCCAAGGCCAGCAGTGCCCGGTCCCTCCTGGCCACTCGTCCTGTTCCGGCACTCGCCGAACGCTGTCGCAGAGGGGCGGGAGGAAGTGGCTTTGCTGCAGGATACGCCCCGAGCTTGGGGACACGTTTGTCACCTCTCAGGCTCTTCCCCCGCGGGGCACATCCCTTCCAAACCCTCCGCGTCGAGCCCTTGCCCATCCCCGCCAGGATTCCCAGTATCCCAAGCATCCGTGAGCCAAGCCCTGGCATCTCCCCTTGCCTCAATTTCTCCTCCCGCAGCTGCTGATTGAATATCCTCATCCCTGGGGTCTCCAGGGTTGGCACGGGATGGGGGGCAGAGACTTCGTGGGGGGATTATCTTGGCACCTCCTGTGATCTGTCACCATCCTGCATCTCACTGCTCCTGGGCATCACCCCAGGGCCAAATTCCCAGCATAGGGACTGGGCAGGAGTGAGTTCCCATTAGGGTGCCAGGCTGATGCCCCCAAAATGTTCTCAAACTCTGTTGTCCCCAAGCCCTACCTGTCCCTCCAACCCAAACCCCCAGGCAGGTATCGACTCTGCCGTGGAAGGATTTGGCAGGAATTTGTCTTCTGGGGACTGTGGGGAAACTTGGGGGTAATTTTCTTAGTAAATGGCATTGTTCCTGTTTTCATTATTAAACGCCAAGGCACAGGGCACCCACGAAGGGGCTAAATTTGGGCTCAGGGAAAACCAAAAATACTTCCCCACACCCCGGAGGGAATTTGCATCTCGCTGCTGCTCGAAGGCAGCGCTGGGCTGAGCCGTTCAAGGAGGTAAAAAAATGCAAACCGCAGGGTGCCAGGGCAGGGTTGGCCACCTGCCACCTACCCGGGGGACACTCGGGCTGGGGCTGCATCTGCCACCCACCTGCAGCCAAACCTACCGGGATGGAGCTGCATTCCCATCCCTCCCTGCCCTACCCCGGAGCTGAGCTGTGCTGGTGATCCTCTCCACAGCCCTCCCTGTCCCCCACTCCTGCCAACCCCCCAAAACGTGCCCAGGGCCACTGTCACCATGGGTGTGTGGCCACTGTCCTCTGAGCCAGAGCAGACAG
>NW_008679512.1:0-282 GCF_000695815.1 Acanthisitta chloris | reverse complement strand
TGGGGAAAAGGCAGAGCCAGTGGTCAGGGTTTTTTTTGGGGGGAGGGTGCCAGTCCCCATGCCCCCACACCGCAGCTCCTCAGCACTATCACCCTCCTCCTTCCTGCCCCAAACCACCCGGGGAAGCTCCGGGGGAGTCCCACGGAGGGGCCCGGGGGGCACCTGGGGGTGGTCATGGCAAGTCCTGTGCTTGAGCACCCTCAAACCTCCTCCCCAGTTGGTGGGACTAATCCTGAGTGGTGCTGAGAAGATGCTCAGCACCTCTGACCACAGCGAGAAGGA
>NW_008679511.1:33769-33981 GCF_000695815.1 Acanthisitta chloris | reverse complement strand
GAGCTGGGAGCTGCCTCGCCCCCCTGCACTCCCGGGCGGCCGCGGGCACTGCGGCGGCGTGGGAATAGGAGAATCATAGAATCAACTCGGTTCGAAGAGACCTCAAAGAACATCCAGTCCATCCCTACCGTCCTTAGTAGACCATGGCACTAAGTGCCACATCCAGTCTCAGCTTGAAAACCTCCAGGGATGGTAAATCGACCACCTCCCTG
>NW_008679511.1:1057-33419 GCF_000695815.1 Acanthisitta chloris | reverse complement strand
TCAAGGTGTGGCCTCACCAGCACCGAGTCCAGGGGCAGAATCACCTCCCTAGAAGAGAAGGGCAGACCTAAGCTGGGAGGAGCTGTTGGCTCCCTCGAAGGCAGAGAGGCTTCAGAGGGAGACCTAGACAAGCTGGAGGGTTTGGCCATCACTAGTCATATCGAGTTGAACAAGGGCAAGTTCCAAGCAGCCCTGGGTGGGCACACCGGGCAGTGAGAGGATGGAGATATGGAGGGTGCACATCGAGGTCAAGTTGAGCATGGACCAACAGTGTGCCCTGTCAGCCAGGAGGGACAGCAAGGTGTCACCCTGTGCCAGGCCACAGCATCGCCAGCAGGTCGAGGGAGGTGATTGTCCCACTCTACTCTGTGCTGGTCCTGCCTCACCTTGAATGTTGTCTGTGTTTTGAGTGCAACAAGATAAGGAAGATATAAAGCTGTTAGAGAGTGTCCAAAGGAGGACCCACCAAGGTGGTGAGGAGAGGCTGAGCCCATATGAGGCTGAGGGAGCTGGGGTTGTTTAGCCTGGAGAAGAGGAGGCTCAGGGGAGACCTTATCACCCTCTACAACTCCCTGAAAGGAGGTTGGAGTCAGGTGGGGGTTGGTCTCTTCTCCCAGGCAACCAGCAGCAGGACAAGAGGGCACAGACTCAAGCTCTGCCAGGGGAGGGTTAGGTTGGATATTAGGAAGGGATTTTTTACAGAGAGAGTGATCAGACATTGGAATGTGCTGCCCAGGGAGGGGGTGGATTTACCATCCCTGGAGGTTTTCAAGCTGAGACTGGATGGGGCACTTAGTGCCATGGTCTAGTAACCACGGTAGAGTTGGACTCAATGATCTTTGAGGTCTCTTCCAACCTGGTTGATTCTGTGACTCTATGTGAAAGGCCTTTAGGGGAAGCCATATGAGGACTGGCTGAAGTCACATGGTCTGTTCAGCCTGGAGAAGAGGAGACTGAGGGGAGATCTCTTCACTGTATGCAACTCCCTCACGAGGGGAAGTGGAGGGACAGGCACTGATCTCTAGCCTGAAGCTGTGTCAGGGGAGGTTTAGATTAGGTATTAGGAGAAGGTTCTTCACCCAGAGGGTGTTTGGGCAGTGGAACAGCTCCTCAGAGAAGTGGTCACGGCACCGAGCCTGACAGGGTTCAGGAAGCATTTGGACAATGCTCTCGGGCACATGGTGTGATTCTTAGAATAGTCATGTGCAGGGCCAGGAGTTGGGCTTTGATGATCCTTGTGGGTCCCTTCCGACTCAGGGTATTCTGTGATCCTGAGACATGGAGAGAAAGCACATCTGGCACTGTGCAGAGGGCAGGGACTCTTTCCAGCTGCTGTCCCTCGAGGGCAGTGCTTATAAATTCCAGTGGTGTCCTTAGCAGGACTGAGCGCAGCTGGCCCTGAGGGGCTCCTCACCCAGGGTAAGTGACCCAACTGCTTTGTGGGTGGAGAATAGCTCAGTAATCTGCAGCAGCATTTCTGTGGAGCAGATCTGGCCTAGACTGGTGGGATTATGTGCCATAATCCCATAAAATGGTGCATAGGAGAGAATGTGGGGTGTGACTTGCAGCTCCACTGGAGTAGAGGTACGCAGGAACTACCAGCAGTGAAACTGGGAGGGAGTAGTCTTCACATCCTGGAGCAAGTACCACTTGTACTGGGAAAGACATGGGAAACCTACCCAGTCCTACTTGCCATGGTTAATGAGGTCTCTACTTTCAGAGATGCTTGCCGGTACTGCTCTTTGGCACACTGAAAAGGTCTCTGACACGTGCATGTGTTTGTGGGTGATGTGTGCTGTGCTGGGTGATGTGTGGGTGATGTGTTTGTGGGTGATGTGTGTGATGTGAGCCTATGGCTCAGCCCAGAGCCATAAAGAGAAAAAAGAAATAATTTAAAGTATTTTCTATGACATAACCTGCCATGGTCAGAACAAAATGTCATCATTGCTATGTGGCATTGTCCCTCACAGCTAATGTGAGCAAGGCTTTGTTCCTCGACTTCTTTCCTCTTTCCATCTGCAGCAGTGGCACCTTCTGTTTGCCCCTCTGTTGCTACAGCCTTTGCTGCCAAAGTGGCTTCCCATTACCTACTGTCATGGTTTAACCCCAGCCAGCAACCAAGCTCCATGCAGCTTCTCATTCACTCCCCCACCAGTGGCATCAGGGAGAGAATCAGATGAGTAACAGTTAGAAAACTTGTGGGTTGAGATAAAGACAGTTTAATAAGGAAGGCAAAAGCTGCACACAAGCAAAGCAAAACAAGGAATTCATTCACCTTTTCCCATGGGCTGCCAGGTGTTCAGCCATCTCCAGGAGGGTAGGACCCCATCATACATCACTTTTACTTGGGAAGACAAATGCCATTACTCTGAACATCCCCCTCACCTTCCACCTTCTTCCCTCCACTTTATACACTGTCATTGGTATGGAATATCCTTGTGGTCAGTTGGGGTTACCTGTCCCAGCTGCGTCTTCTCCCAAATTTTTTCGCATCCCTAGCTTTCTTGCCAGCATGGCAGTATGAAAAGGCCTTGGCTCTGTGTAAGCTCTGCTCAGCAATAACAAAAACATCTCTATGTTGTCAACACTGTGCTCAACACAAATCCAAAATATAGCCCACACTAGCCACTGTGAAGAAAATAAACTCTAACCCAACCAAAATCAGCACATCTATCTCAGTGTCTCTCTTTTCCTGAGCCACTTTGTTCAGTCACCTCTTGCTATGTGCAGTTATATGTAAATCAGTGACTTTGTGATCAACACACACAAAAGATAGCCAGGATTAATGGCCTACTGAATGAGTATTAATATGTTAACCACCTATAGAGTCTTTGCTAGTCAGATGGAAAAGAATCAGCTTTCACTGCTCTCTGTGGCACATGCTTGACCGTAGAGTCATTAAGACTGGAAAAGACGTCCAAGATCATCAAGTCCAAACTTTGACTGAATACCACCATGCCCACTGACCCACACCACAAAGTGCCACATCTGCTTGTCTTTTTAACACTTCCAGGGATGGTGACTCCACCACTTTCCTGGGGATCTTCTTTGAATGCTTAACCAGTCTCTCAATGAAGAAAATTTTCCTAATATCCAACCTGAACCTCCCTTGGTGCAACTTGAGGCCATTACCTCTTGTCCTATTGCTTGTTACATGGGAGAAGAGACTGACCCCACCTGGCTACAACCGCCTTTCAGGTAGTTGTAGAGAGTGATAAGGTCAACCCTGAGCCTTCTTTTCTCCAGACTAAACAATCCCAGTACCCTCAGCCACTCCTCATCAGGGCTTAAGTTCCAGACCCTTCACCAGCTCTATTGCCCTTCCTTGGACATGCTTCAGCACCTCAATGTCTTTCTTGTAGCAAGGGGCCCAGAACTGGACATAGTATTCGAGATATGGCCTCACCAGTGGTTAGTACAGATCACTGCCCTAGTCCTGCTTGCCAAACTATATCTGATACAAGCCAGGATGCCATTGGTCCACTTGTCACTGTGTTGGATCATGTTCAGCCAGCTGTCCACCAGCACCTTGAGGTCTTTTTCCATCAGCCAGTTTTCCAGATGCTCTTCCCAAGGCCTGTGGTGCTGCCTGGGGTTGTTGTGACCCAAGTGCAGTACTTGACACTTCACCTTGTTGAACCTCATACTATTGGCCTTGGCCCATTGATCCAGCCTGTCCAGACCCCTCTGTAAAACCTTCTTATCCTCCAGCAGATCAACACTCCCACCCAACATGGTGTCATGTGCAAACTTACTGGAGGTGTACCCAGTGCTTTCAACCAGAGTGTCAATAAAGGTATGAAATGGGATGTTGCAATCTTCCACCTAATTTTTCCCCTGGAGATGTTAATGGTCTTTACAAATGGATATACTTTCTCTTGATCCTTGAGCTGCTTGCCTGGACTCATCTCAGCAGCCTTTATGTCCAGTTTTATCTCTATTACATTTAATGGCTCAACTCTATAGACTTCTTTATAGCTCTTTCTTTCAATATAATGATTTCCTCAAAAATCTGAGCAAAGGTTATGCAGTTTTGCCACAGCAAAACTACAGTGACAGCAGAATTGCTTCTTGTCGTGTTCGGTTTTGAAGCATCCACATGACCTGGATATTTGCAGTTTCAACACTCTGGAAGGTCCCAGTAGTAAAATAGTGAATGCGTGATGTGTGATTTTAATATTTGTTTCAATAGCTTTGCATTAGTGATGCTGTGAGCAGCTGTGTGATTTTAATATTTGTTTCAATAGGTTTGCATTAGTGATGCTGCGAGCAGATCAGCTACAAGTCTTCCACAAATAAGTTTGTCTGTAATAATTTTCTACTTTTTTTTTCAAGACTAAGTAAAGGGATGGGCAGACAGCTTTCTGGAGAACAGAATTTCAGTTGGTAGTGACATATAGATATTCATTTTTCTTTTCAGCATCAGCTTTTAGATATTAACAACAATATTAACCTATTTGGAATACAATATGTTAAGAATGTAGCCATGAGTGATATGTGAAATGTAGACATGAGTGAAAAATACGACCAGTGAGGAAAAAAGCTGAGTATGCTCCATCCTTTTTTTGCATTCATTTATAGTGTCTAGGTATAATGACAAAAGATTGCCTTAGTCTTTATTTTTCAAGACACAAAGACCAGTATTTTCCTGAACTCAGGAGCTATGGAGATATAGTTTCCCACAATTTTTTTTCCCAAGGTTTATTAATTTTGCTATTTTCTGAATGGAAGATCACACCACTGCTTTTCACCGAGCAGGAAAACTTTTAGGGATGTAAGTCAATAGTCCTCAAAAACCTGTGATAAATATTGTGATGCATGTAACAGATGTGTTTTCTGTCTAACTGGACACCTCTTTTCATGAACCTATAATTTTCCAGAAAGCCTAAGTATCTAGTCTGGGCAATACATATTTTTAAACTTTTTTGAATGATTATGTGAATAACTAATGTAACCAAATGTATGTGAAATAGTAATGTGTAAAGGTACTGATAGAGCTGCAGAATTAAGAAATTTCAGCTGTATCACAATGTGTAGGACACTGCTGGTATCCTTTGGCACAACTGCATTTCTCTCATGAAGATAAAATCAGTAGTTAATTACATTGCCTAAACTGTCCCACAGCCTGACAGCTCTGTTATTACAGGTTTGCAGATCCCAAGTTGTCGATGTCCTGACTTGTCGAGGTTTCCATGTTCCCAGCCAGGTGTCCCAAAATGAAAGGCTTGCAGGTACAAAGCACAGCAAGGAAATAGATAGAAGGAAAAATGTCCTAACTATGAGCATGATTGAACACTGGGACATGGCTGGTGAGGGACGTCGTGGAGTCTCCATCCCTGGAGATACTCAACACCCAATGAGATAGGAATTGGACTATGTGATCTCTAGAGGTCCCTTTCAACCTCAGTCATTCTGTGATTTAACTGATAGCTCTTTTAATCTTTTGTACAGCCCTTTATACAACTAGAATTTTATTTTCAGCTTATTCTAAATGTGAAGAGAATAAAAGCCAGGAAATACTTTATTAAAATTCAGTGGGCTTTTTCCTCACACTGAGCCAATTCTTTGCCAATAGTTCAAGAAAGAAGTGTTGCTTTTTGACTGTGAACAGTCTTAAGCAGATTTGTCTGTCATTAATTTATCAGACCACACATCTGACTTAAAATGTGTAGGTAATAAAATAAGAGCTTGTTTCTTTTGAAAACATTGCAATCTAGGAAAATCTTGTTTATGCATAAGAATTCTTATGTATCCTCTCTTCATTGTAATAGGGTCTAAGTTAGATCTTAGGTATAAGACCAATAGGTGGAAGAAGAGGAAAATATAAAGATGATGTAGAAATAATCTAACTGCTGTCTTGTAAAAAAAAAAAACCCAAACCAGATATGCTTAGATTTAAAATAAATCCAGATTGAGCTGAATGTGCTCCAAAGATTATTTATTCATGTACTAATTCTTTCTTCTGTGCAACTTTTTTTTTTGAGTGTTGTTGTTTCTGAATGAAAATTAGATCAGCTGACTGTCTTTTTTCAAACCAGTAAGACAGGCTCTGCAGATTCTTTGTTTCATTAAGAGTTGTAAAATAATTCTTAAGGGCAAATTACTCCACTGGGTTAGCACAGACATGTCTTTTACATCCAAACATTGGGGCTGTATATGTAACATCAGCATGCACCTGTCCAGTTGGTGGATCCAGTGGTGGATCCAGTGGATCAAAGCTTGCAAAAAGGTCACAAAATGCTCCTTTCCTTTACAACAGGAGGATGGTGAGACTGTGTGGGATCAGCTGACTGCTGTAGGTGAAAACTAAACTACAGGATAAGTATTAGTTTTCAGCTTGATATCTACTCTTGCTACATAGCTATGTAGTTGCTAGTGCTGACAGAAAGATTGGGGTAGATTACTATGCTCCAAGAAACTGGGAAGGGACAGATTATCTCTTTCATCGTCAGCAAGATCAGACATAGCTGATGACAAATCTGCTTCTCAGTTACAGCTTTTTTGTAGGTTACCCTCTGAACTGCACAGTTTTTCTGCACCCCATACTTGCTTGCCTTCCCCACAGATTTTGTAACACAATTAGATGTGATTTGTGACCACTATTGCAGCAGTAGATGCCTTAATACGTCTTCTAGCTTTGGACTTCATAAGCATCCTAACCACTGTGATTACCAACTGGAAGCCCCTCTGGACAGTGCGTACCAAGCCTTGATTCCTCCTTCAGTTTCTCTTTCTGTAGATTATTCTCTATTCAGCACAAGAAAGTTGTAACAGACTTCTCAGCTCTGTAGGACAAAATACAGACTTCTTTGCCTTTATTCATACAAAGACATCAACATTTTGATGTGAGCTTTGCAGCAAAGGCAACATCCATTTTGAATATGGTTTTACTCCTATTGTCATCAAATACTACTGTAGGTCATCCCATCACTAAGAAGTCTGGCCCCATTACTGATTTTTGACAGGAATCCTGTATTTGTATCCCATACCTTACTAGCGTATTTCTGTTTCTGAGGGGAAAAAAGCACTTGGAATGGTTTTCCTGGAGTCCTTGCTACTGAATTTCCTCTTCCAATGGGGAGGCAATGGGTGTGGACAGAGGAGTTGAGTTCCAGCTGGTGGGACAACATAACCCATAGGATGCTGGATAGCCAATAATGAATGCAGAACTTCCAGACTGAAAGAGACAGAGTTGGTTGTGAGCAGGTGTGGTGATTTCACTGTCGTCACACTGTCATCACATCATACTTGTGTTTAAAAGAATGGGCAGAGCTGTGTGGAGTCTTGCACCCCCTGCTTGTCACTGGGTAGTCAATTTGGAATGGACAAGTCCACCGAATACTTTCTGTACTGCTGGATTATGGGGCCAAACTTTGATATTTATAAACTCTATGCATACTTTAGTCATGTCCTTATTTCTTGTAGGGTCAAAGTGGAGTGTGCACGTGGTCATCCCACCGAAACATCTGTATTGCTGTGGTAAAAGTATAGCGCCAGCATTGTCTGTGCTATGTGTACCTTCTCTGCAAAGGCTGTGGAAGGAGCAGATTCCTGTTTTCTGTGACATTATGCCTCTCTGCCTAAGCAGGGTCTCTCTGTACCCTACTAGGTTTCCTGCTGTTTGCATGTTTTATTCTTGTTGGTCTACCATTAGTTTTGGGAAAGCAAACTCTCTTCCCTAACCTGCTATGTCCTTTCACTTCCTCTGCCTATCTTTTGGTTTTGAGTTGTGACCCACCACTTGCTGCACTGGTGGGAGAAGCTGCTTTTTCTCCGTAGTAGCAGTTTTGCAAAGTACAAGCTCTTCAAATTGTCAGTTTGGCATCAAGAATTGCTGGCACCTTTTTTTCCCAGGCCATGGTTTTGTGCATGGTAGTAGGAGCACTGGGATAAACCCATTTTTGCCCTATATTATGTGGCAGGTAGAGTAGGTCAAACTCTGACTGACATGCAAGTTCTCACCAAATTAGCACCACTGTTCACTCCCAGTGGGTGACTGAGTGTTGGCAGCTTATGTGACTGTTTTACAGAAATGCAGAGGGAAGAGTGTTTGTACAAGTGACCACGGCCTCATGCTCTTGTTCTATAGTAGTAGGCATTGACATTTGCATCACTGCCTTGAGTATTTTAGGTGTCTTTTCTGATTGAAAGCATTTCTGTAGAGTGAGATTTGTCCCAAAACTGTAAATGAGTCTCCAAAATTTGAGATTAAAATTGGGTTTCTAAGCTGTGTGATGTATCTGAGACATTAGTATTATACAGGGCTTTTTGTTGTTTAGAATTTTGTATGCCTGACTGTGTTCCTGTAGGAAGTTGTGTTTGACCAGCAGTTTGCATTGTGCTCTAGATAGATGGTGACTTCTGTGGAGCGCCACAAGGTTGTGCCTAAGCCGGGAGCACCTGAGCACCCTTAGGTAAAAGTCTGCAGACTGCAATGTGGGCTGAGTGGTTCAGAGTATGAGAGTCTGTTTCCTGCCCAAATTTCTTTATTTGAAGGTTCATAGTTCTCATTTTGATTCTTATAAAATACAGGTTTGGAACTCAGACATTATTTCCCTGGTTTTAGAGTTTGCTGCAGGGAGAAAGTCTAGGCTGGGATCCTGCCATGGTACATTTCTCTGTCTGCAGCTGACCACAGGGCAGGAGCAGGGGGAAATTGGTCTTGGTGAAGTTTTGTTCTTAGAACCACTTTTTTTTTGGTTGTACCAGTGAAACAGTTCTATCAGTTACTATGATGCATCAGATGATAGGTCAGCACATGTTCATGTCCTCCTGAGACAGCAACAAAAATGTCCACTCTCTTTTTTTTTATTTCCCATGACCAGCCCTGTGTATAGACTGCCTACTTTTATGTAACTTCCACACTTTATTGCTCTTTGTAAGACTGAAAAATTAGCTTCTCCACTGTAGCCTCTCCAGACTTCTTGTTTTCTCTGAGTGCTTTTACATTTTGTTTCCTTTCTTGCTCAGCAGATGTTAGCAGACTGACCTCAGTGCATGTTCTATGTATAAAGTGCAATAATAAAAAGGACTTGGTATTTGTTAAACTAAACTGGTTCCCTCTTTGCCAGACTATTTTACAGCATTGCAACTAGCTGGCTATCTTCACACCACACAGACTCATTCTTGCATCAAGCTAATAGGTGCATGGCAGTGAAAGCATTCACCAAGCCATGATACAGCCACATTCTAGAACAACTTTAATAACCTGAATGCCCATCATAAAGCAGGTAGCTTTTCTGTGAAGCTGTTCCAGAATATGATGGGTCCAGTGGTTAAAAATCTTATTTCCAGCCATGGTTAGTTCATGAACAATCTCTAACTATTTCTTGGAATGTCCTCACTTCCCCAACCCTCATCTTCCAGTGTATTTGTAGAAGGTATTGTATTCACTTTTGCAAGTTCTCTTCTCTAGCTGTGCCCTGCATCAGATCTGTTTTGAACTCACCTTTCTTGAAGAAGCTGAGCAATGCTATAAGCGGAATTCCCAGTGAGATCAATACTCTGTCTGGTGTCACTCCTCTTTCCAAATCTCTCCAGGACATTTGGCTAATGCATCTCTAAAGTCTTCCCTTCTGCAAAGTCCACTTTTCCTTCCATGTTTCATCTGCATAACACCTGTTTTATTACTTGTGTGTAATCCTCAGAGGCCATACTTAAGAGTAATAGTAAGTTGGTATGCATGCTGTTTTTGATTCATTTAAGACCGTCTCATTCTCAAGACTGTCATACAGAGGAGGGTTACTCCTTTCCTTTGGATGGTGTAAGAAGTGCTTAATTGCATGCCTTTTCATATAAGCAGCTAATGGTAATTTTTAGGGGAAAAGTCTAAGTGTATCCTTCCTTTTATCCTTTGAAGTTGAGTGACTAGGAACTTCAGTATAGTTGCAGCAAAGGCGCTAAAATAATGCAGATCTGTTAAAATAATAAATAATTATTGACAGTAAATAATGACTGACAGAGGAGAAAACAAATCACATGGCTCTCAGTACATCTAATCAAATGTATTTCACAACTGTCAGTAATAAAGGTCAGCCTTTATTAAGCAACATGCACAACATGGTTCTTTAAATCTAAGGTGTGCAACTGAGAAAGACAGGCTTCTTTGTTGTTTTACTGCAAGGATCTGTATGTGCTCTTTCTACAGCTCAAAATGAGTCATATTAAACAGCTATTAGTGAATTGAAACTGTCCCAGCAATGTTTCTGTTCTTAAACAAGAATTACATGGGTGAGTTTTCAGTATTAATAACCACTGGATAAAAATCTACTTTTGCACTATTTCTTTATGATTTCTGAAAGAATCATGCTTTCCTGGCTTACCATGACACCCATTTGTATTAGTATTGTGGTACAAAAGAGGCTGAGAATTGTCATAAAGCAGCAGCTAAGAAACCTTTAAGGATGAGTAACTGCTGAGGCGCATTGAAGAGCCTAAGGGGGAGACTGATCAGTGGACCCATACTCTGCCATCTGTGACATGAGGAAGCCAACTCAGCATAGCCACTAGGGTGGCAGGTCCTGGATCTGCTGTGTATCACAAGGAAGACAGAGTCACAAGGGATAAGAAGGGGTGGAAGGGGGTTACAGCACAGAGTGGTAAGAGAAATCCCTCCTTACCCTCTGAGTTACCTTCTAAGATACCCTGACAGAACAGGTATGAGGCCCTGGGCATGAGAGGTAAAGTGCCTAATGAGATAGAGCAGGAACCCATACAAACAGTCTTGCCAAGATCAGAAAGACCAACCTCTTGCAACAAAACCTGCATTAAGACCAGCATTGAAAAGGATCAGAGGTGAGTTATGGTCACTGGTCATTCCCTCCTGCGTGGAATTGAAACACTCACTTGCAGACTTTTCAGAAGAGTTTGCAGCTACCCTGGGGCCCAAATTAGGGATGACGAAAACTAAACAGGCTAGTACAACCTTCATACTACTATCCATTCTTGCTTTTTCACATGGGCACAAATGATGTCACAACAAAAACTGCCCTGGGAAGAATGCTAAAAAGTTCAGGAGCACAGGTAATGTTTTCCTCAGTCCTCCCACTGGTAGAGGGAGATTTTGGAAGAAACAGGTGAGCCCAGAATATCAATACCTGACTCCAGGACTAGTGCTTTCATCACAATTTGGGGGTTTTAAAACATGGAAGAACCTTCAAGAGGCAAGCTATGCTGGGGCCTGATGAGGAGACATGCCTTTGGGCATAAGCTGATGGGACTGGTCAAGAGACCTTTAAACTATAATTGATGGGAGGAAGGAGATAACAACAGGATTACAGCAGGGAAGCCAAGGGTTGGCATTGAGGGTGCAATGCTACTGAGAACACTTAATCCATGGGAGTACCCTGGAAATCTGTGTCTGAGGGTTTAGGGGTCCATAAGTACTGGTCAGTCTGTAAGAACCGCCTTTTGGAAGCACAGGAGGAGACAATTCCACAAGCAAGCAGGGGCAGAAGACCACCTTGGCTGAACAGTGAACTATTCGTGGGGCTCAAAAGGAAAAAGAAATTGTGTGATCTCTGGAAGTGAGGTCAAGCTTTGTAGAAAGAGTATACGGCTGTGGTTTGCGTAAGCAGGGAGAAGACACAAAAAGCCAAAGCTCAATTAGAGTTGAAAATGGCCATTGTTGTTTCAGATAACAAGAGGGGCTTTTTCAAGTACATTAATAACAAGAGGAGGTCTAAAGAAAACATTGGTCCAATGCTTATTGAATATTGTCATCTGATTAACAGATGAAGAAAAATCAGAGGCATTCCATGCTTTTTTGCCTCAGTCTTTAATAATACTGGTAGACCTTGGGCTGCCTGAATTGAAGGAGCATGAGTCCCACAAGTGTGGGATCAGTGACTTTCCATTTGCGGACACTGAAATTGTGTGAGACCAGCTGTATCAGCTGAATGATTACAAGTCCATGGGGTCTGATGAGCTTCATCTCAGAGTACTGAAGGAGGTAGTGGATGCTATAGCAAGACCCCTCTTGATCTGCCAAGTCTTGAGAATCTGAGGAGGTCCCTGCTGACTAGAACCTACCTGGTGTTATTTCCATCATGAGGGAAGACTCAGGGAACTACAGACCTGTTAGTCTGACATCAGTTCCTAAAAATATTATGGAGATTACACTGTGTACTCTTGAAAGGCATTTAAAGAATCATGCAATCATCAGGCTGATCACGTACGTAGTGGATTCAGGAAAGGCAGTGGATGTAATCTTTAAGGATTTTCTTTTTGACTTTTGATACTGTCCCTCAAAGCATCCATCTAAACAAACTGTCCAACTGTGGGAGGAGTGGATTCATGGTGCACTGGGTGAAGAACTGGCTGAAGGGCAAAGCTCAAAGGGTTGTACTGAATGGGGCTATACCTGGCTGCAGGAAATCCCCAGCGCTGTTCTTCAGAATTCAATTCTAGTTGCAGTTCTGTTCAGTTATTTATCAACAATCTTGATGCAGGAGTGGAATGCACCACTAGCAAATTTGCAGATGATACCAAACTGAGAGGTGCTGTTGACTCTCCTGAGGTACAAGAGGCCTTGTAGAAGAATCTAGATAGACTGGAGTTAGGCTATGGCTAACAGGATGAAATGTAACAAGCCAAACTGGTGGATTCTGAACCTGGGATGAGTAATGCCAGGCACAAGTATAAATTGAGAGAGGAGTGGCTGCAGGACAGCCCTGCAGAAAGGGACCTAGAGCTGCTGGCTGCCAGCAAGCTCAGCACGAGTCAGCAATGTGCCTAGTCAGCCATGAGAGCAAACCACATCTTGGGGTTCATCAAACACAACATCACCAGCTGGCGAAAAGAGGTGGTTATCTTGCCGTATTCAGCAATGGTGTGGCCTCAGCTGGAGCTCTGTGTGCAGTTCAGTGCCCCACAATTTAAGAATGACATGAAAGTCCCTGAATGCATCCAGGGGAAGGCAACAAAGCCAAAGAGCTGGAAGGAATGAGGAGCAGCTAAGGACTTCGGGCTTGTCTAGTTTGGAGAAAAGGAGGCTGAGGGGCAACATCATTGCTCTCTACAGCTTCCAGAGGAGGAGAAGTGGAGAGGGAGGCACTGAGCTCTGGTCCCTGCTATCCAGTGACAGGACATGTGGAAATGGTTCAAAGGTGTGCCAGGCAAGGTTCAAATTGGATAGGCTTCCTTCAGAGCCGGTTGATGCCCCCAAACTGTCAGTGTTTAAGGGGCATTTGAACAATCCCTAATAACACTCTAACTTGGTCAGCCCTGAATTTGTCAGGCAGTTAGATTAGGTAACCCTTGTAAATCCCTTCCAACTGAAATCGTCTAGTCCAGTCAAGTCTGTATACTAGTGCTGAGTTGACAAGTCGGTTCTGTGAAACCCTTATTTACCTTTGGCCCTGAAAATGGCAAGCATAAATTTTGGTTGAGAGTGACATATCCTGGAACTACTTAATTTAAGAATTTAATTTTCTTTTATATGAAAAGCAATAAATTTCTAGTCCTTTGACACCAAGAAAATAATTAGAGGGCAAACCAAAACAAATAACACATACAATTCATAACTGAGCAACCTGGTCTAGTGGGAGGTGTCTCTGCCCATGGCAGGGGGTGTTGGGACTAGATGATCTATAAGGTCCATTCCAAGCCCTAAAATTCTTTGAATCTATGATTCCGTGATAATTTCATTATTTTTAATGAAATAGCCTGCTATTTGATTAATGCTGTACTTTCAAAATCTTGTTCTTAACCTCATTTGTTTTCAGCCTTAGTTAGGAAATAATTGTTTACAGTAGTATTTTATTACTTACAGGAATATTATTAGCGGGTCTGATGTTTATAACAGCTGGCTTTCATAACATTAGCCTTGATTGTCAGATTTTACTGTTGGCACAATTTGAGGTAGAATAAGTAAAGTGCATTAGGTGCTTTATTACAAATTGTACCTTATAATCATATCCCTCAGGTAGCAGATACATCACGTGGAGAAGCAGTATGAGGCACAGCAGCTCAGGCTGGGACTAGCCAATATAAGCTGCTTTAAATCATGCACCTTCAAAACATAGGTGTGCCTCATCATATTTCATAACCGTTATGACATAAAAGTACTGTGAGTATTTTTGCCATTTTCACTTCAGCCATTTGGAAGTGGCAGTTGCAGGGCCCAGGGCCAGCCCTCACTGCGGAGCCTGCAGCCAGAAGGGTTGATTTAGGGTTCCACAGGAAAGCAGAAATCAGAAGTGAGTAGAAGACTGCAGACCTCATTTGGGAAAGGAGCGGTGTATGCTGACTGGCTGGTCAACAGGTAGGTTTTGCTCTGAACACCATAGATTTTTCAGTGTCCTAGAAATGATGAAGAGAAATGTCAAAAAATGAAGAACAGTGTGAAAACCACAAGTAGTCCAGCTTACATGTCTCAAGCATGAGAACTATTTTGGCACTCTGGTTCCTTAACTTTTGTCACTGCTTGTGAGTATTTTTATTATTATTAGTGATATTCTTGGTAGAGTAACACTGAAAAGAAAAAGGAGGGGAAAGCCAAGCTTCTGAGTACTACAAATGTGGCTACAAAATACACTCCTGGTCTTAGGTTACTGATATCATCTGGTCATCAGGAGCATTACATGGTAGCTAACTTGAAATCATCATGCTACCATAGTGTGTAGTTCATGCACTGCTATGTCTTCCAACTTGCAGAAATTACAGCTGGCCTACAAACCAAATGTACCATTTTAATCAAATCAGGTTATTAGCATTTTCAGACCGCTACAAAACTCTCCAGCAGAGGTGTGAGTGCTGTAATTTTGGACATAGTTCTTACAAAGGGCTGGGTTTTCTTTTTATGCAGGCATTTTCATTAGTGAGGTTGTGGATCTCCATGTATTAAAACTTCTGTACTATCATGGGAATGCTAACCTGTGCTTTTTAAATCACTGGGATTAATACAGTGTGCTTTCCTTATCTACCTGCCAAATGCTGTGTTATGTCTAACACGTGATGTTTCTGTCTCCCTTCTGGGATGCTGTGTGCCTCAGTTCTGCCTTTTTTCTGAGATGCAGGCTCCTCCCCTTAAGCCTAGGTAAAACTTAAAAGCAGGTGACTGTGCAGCTTCTTGCTGTGCAGTGCTGAGAAGTGGATCCACCCTTGGGCTGTTATTTTCTGGTACTGGTGGTCTTCCCAACTGGTGGTCTTCCCCATACTGTTCAGGTATTTGTATCTAAAGTCAGCTGGATGGTGATGGAATAAGCCTGTATGAGCATAAAGTGTGAAAGATTCTCAGTGACTGGTAATGTATCTTTCAATAATTTAAGGACTTTGACTAAACGTCCTTCTTTATCATGTTTGAAATTTTTGTATCACCTTTGGAATAGTTTGCGAAGTTGTTTTTCTTTTGCTACTTGACTGTCAAAATATTGGCTTCAGAAGTACTTGAGATTTTGTGTCTTTTTGTGGAAGAAGTGACTGTAAATGGAGCTAATTGTACTGAAGCTACACCAGAGGAATTATATCTTCTGCAGCATTGGTGCCACTATCCTTCATCTACTTTTAAGCTCATATTGTCTGTCCAGTGATTTTTAATACACTTTTTTTTTTTGCTTGCTCTTCTTATTGTTTTTTTTTAAAGTGATTCTCAACAAATACTGACAAACTTTAAACATATACAAAAATCAAGAAACTGCCACAGCAACATTTGGGTCTGTTTTCTTCTGTCTTGTTTGTGTTATAAGGTTTTAAAATAAGACGGAGTTGTTTCCTATTCTGACCTGGTTGCATTTCTCAAACTTTTGTGCAGGTAAAAAAGACTGTACGTAAGCTTACAGGTGTGCTTTATGGTGAATTATCCCTTGCATATACTGAGCTATATTCAATACCCTTAATGACCTGCAGCATTTTGGAATGGGAATTCTGATGCTTGCTATACCCTAATTGCTATTTTTTCAATCTTTTTAACAAGAACATGGGAGTTTATTGTAATGCTTTCAGAAAATATTTTATAAAAATTCTGTATCACTATATTTATCATGAACTTATCTTTACTAGGTATTTCTGTTGCACATGGTGTTCCCAGTTTCTTTTGACAGAACACAGCCTGATGTGCTATCGGTAGCAGGACATCACTTCAGTGCTTACATCCAATCATCTAATCAGCAAGAATAAAAGACAAGAAAATTGGGGAAGAAGAATAAAAATGGTCAAGAATTGCTTTTTTCTTCAGATAGTAAAGTCACTATCTGATGCTAGAGACAATGCACTTGGCATCTTCAATGCTCTTTTTCCTTCTCAGCAAGAAGGAAGGAGTAGTTATAAATCTTGACTCAGCTGTCACTTCTATCAGTCACTAAAAAAAAATACTAAAGCTGCTGTGATAAAGCTGAATTTGGCTCTGGTTACTCCATTGCCTCAAAAGAATATAACAAAATTAGAATTCCAAAGGTGAGCAGTGATGGTGGTCATGAGTATGGAAGCACTGTCATATGAGGAATACTTTAGCAAGCCAGGCCTTTTCATTCAGGAAAACATGGCAACCTGAGAGCAGAGACAATATTGCAGAAGACCTCAGAAATGCTCAGTGGCAAACCCTGAGAGATGCACTATTCACTGTCTTTACCATACTGCCCTGTGTCCATCAAATGAAATTATAGGTGCCAGATTAAAACCAGAAAAGAACATCATTACGCATCTGAGAGTAGAGCTGTGACTCATTGCAAGAGGATGTTGTAGATGCCAAGTGTTCACAGGAATTTAAGATGAGACTGGAAAAATACTTGAAAGAAAAATTCATAGATCTTTCCTATATAAAAAGAAACTGCATCTTGCTTTTCCCTGAACACCTATTTTACCACAGTGGTAGAGGGAATATTGAATTTATATTTTCTAGGTCTTTAGATGGACCTTATATTTTGTGCATGTTCTAAAAGCCTGTGATTTTAGATGATCATCCTGTGATCCCTTGTCAGTTGATTTCGCTGCTTGTTATGTTTGTTGTGGTCAGTGACTGAGAAAATACTAACCGAGGGTATTGCCCAATATTATTCCACCATCCTTTATAAAAGCAGAACGGATTTACACTGTGGCAGGAAGATTACCTCATTCTAGTAGATTGTTGTTACAGTACAAGCAGTTCTGATGACAGAAAATATTGAAGCCTGTTCTTTCAATTTAGTCTTAATTAACTCTAATTTCACTACATCTGAAGAGACTTGCTCTAGAATGACTTGTTTTCTTGGGATTTTTATTTAGGAATGGAGAAGCTGATTGCTTGTCAACAAAAAAGCCCAAATGCTCTCTGTAGACTGATTTGCTTTCCGTGGGCTGGAGGTGGAACTTCTCACCTTGCTCGATGGAGCAGTCACTTCAGCAACTCAGTTGAAGGTTAGTCATGTTCGTAGTTAAAGCAGAAGTTAAGCAAGTCTGAAACACACAGTAGCCAATTTTTTTAATGGAACATAATATTCTTGACAGCACTGCGATCTTTATCCAATGGGTCTTCTCCAGGAAGAAAGGAATTAGCATGCATCAGGAGCTAGCATTTCCATTAAGGTGCTGAGCTCACTAAGTTTCCATACCACTTTGGATCAAATTATATTTGACTAGGTGAGAAAGTTACATCCTGAGAGCTAAATTTCACAAGAGTACAGTATGCTTGACTGGTTCAGATACTATTGGTATGATTCAGAAACAGGGATACACTGGCACATTCTTATTATGCCAGTCATCAGTAAGGTTAACAGTGAAGATATGAGAACTATGTTTAATGTTGAGAGGCTGCACAGAGTATCTGTTAGCCAGTGTTCTCATGGCTTTGCACTCCTTGTATCAAAACTGAAGTTTAAACTATGGATTTATAACAGTGGAATGACATTTAGTTACACTATGAAGTAATTCTCATTTCTCTCAGGCTATACCAGCACTAAAAAGATCCATTTCTCGAACTATTTTAAGAGGAACCAAGGCCATTTTCCAGACCTTCCACAATGAAAAAAAAAATTGCATATTTATAGAGAGCATTGCCATTGCAGTTGTACCAGTCCTCTAAACACTTGTATGCTTTCTGGTAAGCAGTTGCACAAGTTGCATCAAGTTTTCCTTGAAACTGGGGTAGAAAAACCCCCAACAAACCAACCAAAAAGAAATCAGGTTTTGTTCACTGGAACTACTGGAAATGGCCTACAAGCAATTGCAGACACAGGTGAATAAAATCAAGGTGCAGCATGCTCTTTCAGAGATGGTTTCTGCAGAAAGGAAGTATAGAAGATGCAAACATTTCTGTACTGCTGTCTCTGGTATTGGACAGTGGTTTATCCTATCTCTTCTAAAATCCTTTGTGTCTGACCCATTACTTCCACATGAGTTTGGCAGTATGTGTAATGTCAAGGAGATTTTAGAAAATCAACATTTTTTTCTATCTATTAATTCCTTACTTTCTCTTAACAGTGAGAGAAAAACACCCAATTTTGAAAGAAATAAAATAAAAGCATGTAAAATGTCCTCCCAGGTAAATATAAACATGAATAGCCATCTGTTTGTACTGTGATCCCACGTTTTACTATGTGCAGTGCTGAAAAGCCTACAAAGAAGAAAAGAGGGATGGTACAATTCTAATACAGTATAATTTTGTAATGCTGCCTTTGAAAGGGTATATTTTACAAAATCCTCAAACTTACTGAAATTAATGAATTTGTGGTTGTTATTAATACTTACTGTAATAAAATTCCTTTCAAACCTCAGCTGAAAGCAGGACCTTGTGGATTCTGACCCAAGGCATTTAACAGTCAGATCAACGGGAAAGGTAACATATGTGAGAAACCTAATCTCTCACAGGATTAAAGGACAGTGGTAGCAATAGCAAATACCCTGTATCAACAGCAAGAAGGTTTAATTTAGACAATCTATATATTCTGCATCATGCTTAAAAAAAGTAATTAAAGTTATTCTCTTCTCTCCCTTCCTCCACCTCTTCTGCAGTGTTCTGTGTAAGGTTTCCTGGAAGAGAAACTCGTTCTAAGGATCCTTTTGCAAAGGACATGACAAGCATGGCTAAAGAAATTGCAAGTGTTTTGTTAAAAGAATTGCAAGCAAAACCATTTGCATTTTTTGGTCACAGGTACATTTTTAGACAGCCTGGTGAAGGAGCTTTTCTATTTGAATTGTTGGAGTAGATAGTTACTTGCTTTTATTTGCAAAAACTTTAGGAAAATATACTTCTCCAAGATCTTTTGTCAAGTCATCCTAAAACATCCTGCTGCTCTCAAAGACTCTGGTTATTTATTAATTGCTTCAGGCACTACATCTGAACATGTTGTGCTTCTGGTAAATGATAATTGTTCTTATTGTGAATATTTGTGTCAGTGCTTGCCTTGCATGAATGCAGGGGGTGAGCCAGGCATGAAACACATAGATTTTGAAGATTGCTTAGTCCCAACTGTTCCCATTGCAAATTAAGGAGACTACTAAAAGAAAGACTAAAAAAATGTCTGATTTGTAAAACTAGACTGTGTAGGAATACTCTTCATGATTATTAGCTAATATCATAATTTAAATGTCATATATATATTCAGTAACTGTTCAAGATAGCCAGTTAGCACTGAAGTTAAAATTATGGTTAAATTCTCCAGGGTTTATGTATGTTTTTGCTTACTTTGCTTTAATTTCTCTTTTTGCTGCAGTTTTGGATCTTACCTGAGTTTTGCAGTCGCACTACATTTGAAAGAAAAGTATGGACTAGAGCCGTTCCATCTTTTTCTGTCAGCGGCACATGCCCCAACTGTAAGTTACAGAATTATTAACAGTATGAAACAAAACGGTACTTTAGATAGCGAGAGTAAAAAATAACATTTTACAGTATGTTATGCAAAGTAGTTTTAATACACAATACGCATTGCTTTAGAACCTATGCACAAAGTGTTCTGTTTTCTTAGAGGAAATTAATTCTGAGGTGGAGGCAGACTTTTGTATTACACAAGATTCACTGCTGCTAATCTCAGCCTAGGCAGACAGTCTTCTTAAGCTAGCTTATTTGAAAACTGTTATTTAATATGGCCTTCGGCTTCAAACTAAAAACTAAACAAAATATTAAGTAGCCCTCCCTATTCTGTAACATGTGAAATGACCATCTGAGCCTAGTCTTTCATAAACTTCCTGCATCAGCCCTCAGTATATTTGTCCATTTATTTCTTTCCCTCCTCATTCTTTGTTGAATTTTGAATCAGTTTCTTCGGAGGTTCTGTTATTTTTCTTCAGGAAAACAGCAGTGAAGCAGCTTTTTCTCAGTCCTCCTGTCCTCAGTCAGCATTTGCTATTTCCAGCCTTCTGTTTCTGGGGCTTCTTAGCAATCCCGAGTATAAGCTAGTGCTTCATGGATGCAATTGTTATTCCTGCAAATTTCCAAAATCAGTCGGTCTCTTCAGTCCCCTGTTAGTCATATTTGCACGCACTGCTAGGCTTTTCTTTCTCTTAAATAGATTATTTTATTAGTTGCATTTCAATAGTAAGAGTTGAACCTTAAACAAAATTAAATCAGTTGTTATTTGTCTGTGGAAGTTTCAGACCTCGAGGGTACTTGGCTCACTCATAATTTGTAATTTCGGCAAACACAGTCTACTAACCCTTTCCAGGAATTGTTCTCTGTGGATGGTAAACTACTCAGCCATTGTATTTTGGAGACGGAGAATTATTGTACTTTTTTTACTAAAATAAGTTTTAATGAAAAGATTATTTTAAATATGCATAACACCTGATCTGTTTTGTCTTGTGCTGGCAGCCTGAAGGACTTGTTAACTTCAGAAGAAGATCTGTCATGGATGCAGACGATGAAGAAATTATTGCTTATATACAGACTTTAGGAGGAACTCCTGCTGAGCTTCTGTGCAGAGAAGACCTTAAGAAAGATGTAGTGCGTACTGTAAGAGAAGACTTTAGAGTTCTTCAGACATTTTCGTAAGTTTTACAATTTTGTATTATATTTGCATTTTACATTTTTACTTCTGCCTGATCATGTCAGATTTTCTTTTTTCTTTCCTTGTAATTTGTTCTTATTTCTGTTATACAAACAATATGAAAGAGTAAACATAGTTTTCTCTTTTGTCTGCTTTTCCATTATTTTCTCATATTTATGCCCTAGATGAAAACACTGTTTACTGTAGAACCACAACTCTTGCTGCAGTAGTGAACATGTCATGGTAGAATTACAGTTCTAGTCAGGATCCAAAGTTAGTAGCCACTAAAAGAGAATATTTTTTCATCTTTTATTGTTTTCTGAGGCTAATAATCTCAGCTGATCATGCTTCAGGATCACTGCATTCAGACTCCTGATGCAGGGTCCCCTAGCCTAACCAGAAGCAAAGAATCCCTGTGTTCTGGGCACCTAGAGAGCAACCAGGTTCTTCTGTCCTAAGTGCTGTCCCTACTGGATGTTACAAGACAGCTAACATGGATGAGTGGTTAGCTTTCTTACCTTGGCAAAGACAAGGACATTGTTGGATGTGGGACCCAATTTAGGCTTAAGAATCTGATACTGAAAGGCCCTGAAACATTAGAATTTGAATATAAGTAGGTAACATAATTATTTATTGTAGGCAATAATTTTTATTGCAGATTGAAGCTCTTTTTTTTTCTCTAACTACTGGATCATTCTTTCTTTACAATTTTGTACCTAATTGAAGTAGGGTAAAGAGTTAAGAATCTTCCAGATGGAGTGTTTTCTTCTCCTGATGTTCTGCATAATTTAATGCCTGAAGTTTGTTAGGTTTCAGAGGAGAACAAAACAGCAATTTTGTATCTGGAAGCAAATTCCAAATATAGGTATCACAGAATATTCACAGCTGGGAGGGACCCATGAGGATCATAGAGTCCAGCTCCTGGCCCTGTGCAGGGCATCCCTGAAAATCACACCATGTGCCTGAGAGCATTGTCCAAATGCTTCTTGAACTTCGTCATACTTGGTGCTGTGACAACTTCCCTGGGGAGCTGTTCTAGTGCCCAACCACCCTCTGAGTGAAGAATCTCTTTCTAATATGTAACCTAAACCTACCCTGAGACAAATTCAGGCCATTCCCTTGAGTCCGAGAGATCAGCACCTCCACTTCCCCTCATGAGGAAGCTGTAGACTGCAATGAGCTCTGCCCTCAGTCTTCTCTTCTCCAGGCTGAACTGACCAAGTGACCTCAGCTGCTCCTCATATAGCTTCCCCTCAAGGCCCTTCACCATCTTTGTTGCACTGCTTTGGACACTCTCTGATAGCTTTATATCCTTTTTGTATTATAGTGCCCAAAACTGCACACAATACATATGATGAGGCTGGACCAGCAGAGAGTGAGACAATCACCTCCCTTGACTGGCTCCAATGCCTTGCCTGATGCACCCCAGGACACAGTTGGCCCTCCTGGCTGCCAGGGCACACTGCTGACTCATATTCAACTTGCTATCAGCAAGGACCCCCAGGTCCTTTTCCACAGCACTACTTTCCAGCATCTCATTCCCCAGTCTGTACATCCAGCCAGGGTTGACCCATTCCAGGTGCACAATCTGGCACTTGCCCTTGTTAAACTTCATACTATTGGTGCTTTCCCAGCTCTCTAATTTATCAAGGTCTCTCTGTAAGGCCTCTCTGCCTTCAAGGAAGTCAACAACTCCTCCAAGTTTTGTGTCATCTGCAAACTTGATTAATAGACCTTCAAGTCCTGCATCCAAGTCATTTATGCAGATATTGAAGAGCACTGGGCCTAAGATGGAGCCCTGCAGAACCCACTAGAGATTGGTCACCAGCCTGATGCAATCCCATTCACCATGACCCTTTGCACCTGACCCGTGAACCAGTTGCTCACATGCTGGACATTTTGTCCAGAAGGATCTTGTGAGAGATTGTATTTAAAACTCTACTGAAATCTAAAAAGATTGTATCTGCTGGCTTCCCTTGATCAGCTAGGTAGGTTACCTTGTCAAAAAAGAAAACAAGGTTTGATGAGCAGGACTTTCCCCTCATGAAGCCATGCTGGCTGTGTCCAATGACAGCATTGTCCTTCAGGTGTTTCTCAGTTCCTCCCACAACAATCTTTTCCATAACCTTGCCAGGGACTGAAGTGAAATGAACAGGCCTGTAGTTACTACGGTTATTCTTCCTGCCCTTTTTGAAAATCAGGACAACGTTAGCCAGCTTCCAGCCGAGTGGGACCTCTCTAGATTCCCAAGACCATTCAAAAATCATTGAGAGAGGCCTCATAACGACTTCAGCCAACTCCTTAAGTATTCTTGGGTGAATCCCATGAGGTCCAATAGATTTGTAGGGATCCAGCTGGAGGAGCAGATCCCTCACAACATCAGAGTCAACTGGGAGTTTATCGTTCTTGCAGCCATGGTTCCCCAGCTCAGGGCACTGAGTTCCCCCTTAGTCCATCATCGGTGTTGAAGACAGAGGCAAAGAAAACGTTAAACATCTCTGCCTTGCCTATGTCCCTGCTTGTGAGGTGACCATCCTCATCCCGGAACGGGCCGATGTTATTTCTGCACTGCACTGTATCTTACAAGAAGTTATATGACTACTTTTTATGTTCACAGTTTTGAGAAGGCAGAAATTAATAGCCCCTTCTCATGTGATATTACCTGCTTTAATGGGTCTGAGGATACACTGCATCATTTACAAGGTACTTTGCTTAAATGGTTTTCCTCTTACACATTTTCCTTTTGTATTGTATCACTTAATGAACTGTCTTCTAGAATATTTTCTCTCCTTCTTAAATGAAACAAATCAACAAAGCAGTGTCAATGTATGAACCAAACAGTTGATATGGGATTTAAAATTATTATTAAATAATAACTTTGAAATAGTTATGTAAAATGATCACAATAGTTGACATTTCTCTGACACTTTAAATATATTTTTCAGCTTGGCAAGAACTAACAAGTGGAGAGACTTCCTTTTACGAGCTTCCTGGAGGTCACTTTTATCTGCTCGAACCTTCTAATGAAATTTTCTTGATAAAACATATAACAAGATGCATAGAAAATGCTGGTCTATGAGCATTTCCCTCTGCTTTACTAGCAGAAAGTGTAAGATTAGTCCACAACACTTCATAACAAGTCATTCTTCCTGTACATTGCATGCAGTTATGCCTAACAGATGTTCTGTTCCTCCTCTGTAATCCTTTAAAAGAGGGGGGGTTTCTGACTTTTTTGAAAATAAACATTGGCTTTGGGTCCTGAAACGTTTTCATCTTTGCGCTCTTCTCAGCTCGCATGTGCACAAACTCTTCCCCTCATTCCATAGCGTCATTTTCAAAAAATCAGAGCTATGTTGTTTTACTTTCAGAGCTTCTCTGTTTGCCTGCTCCTGTAAAAGTGCTAAATATAATTTAATACCCAAAAAAATCCACAGTTCTTACACAAAGCTTAATTTATTAGGTTCAGATTTATTTAGAATAAGATACAATCTAAAAATAGAGTATGTATACAAATACCCCTTACAGTCAAACAGCTTATGCTCGAAAGATATTACTGTCAGACTACACAATAAGGAGTTAGTATTGCACTTTTCTCAACAGAGTTAGTTCATTAGCTACTGAAGAGTTAGTTATTAGTGAGAATTATTTTGAGTATTCTAGATCCCATATTTTTCTACCATTGCTTTTGCTTTAGAGATGTAGGCATTCATGGCATCCTCCTTTGATAAACCTGCAAAAGAAAGTAGGAGTCGTTATCTTTTCTCATTCGTCATCCTATAAACATTACATGATGTAAATTTAATTGGTGCAACACCTTTTTTCAGGTTCCACGCCTCCCATTTGGCTTTGCCTTTCAAATCTAGCATTCCTGGACATTCTGCCAAAATAAATGCATAGCTTTGGTTATCATGCAGATTTACATAACATTAGGCTGATTTCATCAAGATATGGGAATAAATGTGAAGTATATATAGGAATACCAATATTAATATCTCCAACAGTTGCCTGTTTGTAGAATCCATATAGTTCCTTCAGTTCTTCATCAGTTGGCCTTGTTTTTAATTTTTTTACGTCTTCTGCAGCACCATCAAAGTCAGCCTGATGAAAGAACACAAAGTGTTAGTTTTCCCCTCAAGGGGTATGGTTAAAACACAAAGTATAGGACACACAGTAGTATCATTAGATATTCTCAATTATTCACTTGGGTTTAGTGGAAAGTCTAGGCATTTTCCCATGAAAGAAGCTTAATAAAACCATATGTTGTTCAAAAGGGAACTAGTCTTACTTAGCTGATAGGGTCAGCACTACTAAAGTAAATAAACTTCTTTTTTTCCATACGGTTTTACATTTAAACACTTTTACATTTAACCACTGAAATCATTACAGACTGTCTAATGTCAGTATAACTACAGATACATTCATGCAAGCAGCCTACAGAATTTCTGTAGTGTGTATGTCTTTCACAGTCACACTGGGGGGTTGGTGGCCTTCACTGAACTTTACACCCCAGTAGTAATCTCTGAGTCCTTTTGGCCCTGCCTGCATATTGTTGACTCAAGTGGTGGAGCTCGAATACCCTCTGAGGGGTACTGCCCACTTCACCCTTCATTTCCACTGCTCTGCCCAAAGTGCAGTAGGTGACCAACAGTTGGCACAGAGATACATCACAAAGACGAGTAATGCTACTGCCAGAACCACCTTCCATACCCAGCTCTCAAACACAGAAGCACAAGAGTGAAGTGTAAATTTACTTGTTTCATCGTCATGCATCACACATTCACATCAACTTGAGGCCAAGTCCATTCTCTCTATACACTAGGTCTCAGACTAGAGTTTGGAGTTCTGTTTCAGGCCCAGGACATTTCAAAGAGAGCAAGATGTCTTACAGTGACCACAGACCCATCAGGTCACTGCACTACTCTAATGCAAAAAACCATGTGGGCACTTCATTATGCTATATGCTGGTTTCAATAATTATTTTAGCTTTTAAGTTGGATCTGCATTTGCAGAAGCACAGTATATCCTGCAGGATGTGCTTTTAGACATATATTTAATATTTACAAAATCAGCTTTAAACTGTGTGTTAAAATCAGCAATGTATTGAACAACAGTTTCAGCACGAGTGCTGTGGTTCTGTTTAAATCACAGAGGTACTGGCATTACATCAGCTGTTTGTACTGTGCTTCTTCAGACCACCTTTCCCTTTAGCTACAGAAAAGATATAATTTTATTATTTTTTAAGAAATAAGAAAACCTAATACATGTTTGTCTCCTCAACTGATGCTTTTCTCCTTGGCAAGTGACTGTGCCGGATGGACCAGGTGATAGAAATACTCGAATACGAATGAGAGCTATAGCTCTCTGTGTTTAAACAGAGGGAAAGTACAAGAGAAAGGTTATTTCTGGTTTTAAATTTAAGAAGGAAAAATGAGAAATTATCTAACTATAGAGCGATGCTCAAGCATCTTTCTTCAGACAAAGATTCATGGAATCACAGAACTACATACTCATTGATGTAAAGACACATCAGCTGGTGGCTGCACTAAGGCAGGTGAGAAAGGGTAAAGACAGGCAGCTGAGAGCACTGCAAGTTCCTGCACAAAAATCCAGTCACTCTCCTACCAAATGAGTCACCTCTGCCTCCTGAGATGGAATTCACTTTTGGTTTATTTTGGTGTGGAAATTTAGTTTGGCTAGTCTGGAGGGTGGTGAAACACTGGCACAGGTTGCCCAGGGAAGTAGTGGATGCCTCAACCCTAGCAGTGTTCAAAGCCAGGCTGGAGGAAGCTTTGAACAACCTGGTCTACTGGGAAACTGCCACTGCCCATGGCAGGGGGTTGGGACTAGAAGATCTGTAAGGTTCATTCCACCCCCTAAAATTCTATGATTCTGTGATTTTAGTGAGATTCCCCAGATACAAACTTCTGAGGAATTTCTAATTTTTTGCAAAATTAGAAATTGCGGTTTGAACCCACAAAGGGGAAGCACAAATCTTCTAAGAACAAAAGTACTTTGCCACAGGAGGAGATATGTTTGTAATAGCAGAGCTGCAACAAGGAGCAGCAGGCGAAGAGCTGCATTTACAAGGGATCATCATGTATGATTAAAAGGATGTTCTAGCAAAGGAATGCTTCCTGCAAACCAGCAATTAAAAATAAATCTTGAATCTTCTTTAAACTGCAGCTATAAATTGACAGAACATTCAATGGGAAGGGTTTGTGATGATAATCCACAACTCTAGCTCTCTCAGATCATAGCACCCGGAAAAATGCAATGGAAGGAAAGCTCTTTAGACAAAGATCCTGCAGAAATGCAGATACTTCTTAACAAATAATCTTGCAACTCAGCAAGAACCTCACTGTTTGCATAATTGACAAGCAGAAGTTTCCAGGAGATTCCCACCAATGCCTCCCAGAGCCAGATACCTAGGAGTGGATGCAGGAATACAGAGAACAGCTGGTGTGTTAAAACAGCCTTTATAATTTCTGAGAAATGAATATAATGATCCTTCTGAGAATTAACCAGATTCCAAGTGCCATTTCTCTGCTTTAAGCTCTGAAACTCAGTCATTCGATAAAGCATACAATTTAGCAGAGTTCCTGCAATAAATTCTGAATCAAATGACTTCCAAATTGTATTCTGAAATCTAAAACTTTATAGACTGAAACCACATAACTGCTTATGCAGTTTGTCCCTGGTCTAATAAAACTAATCTCAATATTACTAAATTGCAACTATACTGCAGAATCACAGAAAAACATGAAGCTTTATGCCCAACTTTTTCTGTCCAATTTAAGAACTAAACACTATGGGGTTTTTTTAACCATCTGAATAGTTGGCAGCGCTGCAAGACAAATACAGGATTTTTCTAGAATTAAAACCTAAAAGGCTCAGAATATGTTCATATATTATGTATATACATGCAATTTAGATACACCAAAATCAGCTGCACCAGACTATATATAAAAGCTGAATCAATAATATTGAAATGACCTTACAGCAATCCCTCTCAGCATCCTTTTTGTAATATTAATATTTGCTTTCACGAAAGCCTTGTAATCTTAATTTTTTTCTCTATGTGGTATTTTCTGTTGTTCTCCTTCTGCAGGGTAACTGTACCTGGATGTCCTGCAACCACCTGAAACGCTTCAGCAAGTTCAGATGTTAAGCTCATTTTTAATTTTTCACCAAAAATTGCCGAGGGCTGTAGAAAGTAAGTATTTTACACTATCCTTCCTTTCAGAAGCAAAACCAGACTGCTTGTATGACTTTTTGCCTCACCATACACCTTGGCACACAGGCAGGTGGCTTATCCCTCCATGCAAATAGGCCTTTTCCACTTGGTGTTACCTCAGGGCAGAGGCAAGGACACGGGCACGTACTGCAGAGGAACTCACATGCTCTGAGTGTACATCCCAGCCTACCCCAGAGTCACTGCAGTCGTGCCAAGCTGCTGAGCAGTGTTTCAGACACCACAGCATCAGGATATGAAGGAGTACTGTATTTAGGTAGCAAGACTAGCCTCTTTGCACAAAAGCATGTCCTCCTATGCACTAACAACAGTATTTTTAATAGATGTACAGCATTTATCATGGAGAAGCATTTAACAAGGGGAAACAAAACCAGCAATGCAACTACCTTACCACTGAATTAAAAATAGTGGCTGACAGGAACTGGAACTGTGTAGCTTTGACACTCCTAAAAGCAAAGCATTTACACTCAGGCTGTTGGTACAGATGTATGTTTGCTTATGAAAATAAATGTGATTACCCACCACTCTTAGGATTTTTAATAGGTAAAATTTCATAGAAATAAATATTTTGTTCTTCATCCAAACACTAGTAATGTGACATTCTTGATTATACCTATCACTGGCTCCTACATCACAGAAATCTCTCTTAATATTATTCATACATGTGCAAACAAAAGCACCATTGCTAACTATAAGACTAAAAAGTTGTATCAATCATAAAACATAACTGGGTTGGCACAACTGATTTAAGTTTAAATAAGTTACTACTGCATGCAAACCTCAGCCAGCACTGATGTATAAGCTCCATTGAAAATCTTCCGTGTGCTTTGAATTCTTTCTGTCTTGGTTTTCTCTGGGATAGAGTTAATTTTCTTCCTGGCAGCTGGTACAGTGCCCTGTTCTGGATTCAGTATGAGAATAATGTTGATAACACACTAATGTTCTGGTTGTTGCTGAGTAGATCTTACACCGAGTCAAGGACTTTTCACTGTATGGTGCTCTGCCAGCGAGGAGGGGCACAAGAAGCTGGCAGGGAGCACAGCTGGGACATCTGCCACTAACTGGCCAAAGGGATGTCAGGCCCAGTATACATACTGGGGGGAGTTGGCTGGGAGGGGCCAATTGCAGCTCGGGGATGGGATGGGCATTGGTCAGTGTGTGGTGAGCAACTGTGTTGTGTGTTACTTGTTTCTCCTGGGTATTATTGTGTGTGCTCTCTCTCTCTCTTTTTTTTAATTACTTTTATCCTAGCATTATATTTTAATTTGTTTTATTATTAAACTATTCTTATCTCAACCCATGAGTTTTTACTTTCCCCCCCCGTCTAAATCTCCTCCCCATCCCACCGTGGGGTATCAGGGTGTGAGCAAGTGGCTGCATGGCACTTATTTGCTGGCTGGGGTTAGCCACAACAACTTCAAAGTAAGAATGAACCAGAAACACTGTTAGATTATACAAGACAAAACGTTAAAAAAAAACAACTAAGCAAACCATTACCTTAATAAACTTATCTTCATATAGTTTTATTCTATTTGCATCTATAGGCAAGTATCAGAAGATCCTGTTTAAAAATATGCAAATGCATATCTTACAGAGCAAGAAACATGTGGAAATGAAATCTAAATACTAAACATTTCTTTCTTCATCCCCCTCTAGCCAATCATTGTGCACAGACTGTTGCTTAGGATTTGCCTGCTTACACAACATGCTTACGAGCAACCTATAAAAATATAATTTCCTTTTAGCCATGTGCTGATAAAATTCCCTAAAGCTCCTCAAACTAAAAACATGAAAATATATACAGACATAAACACACACACACATGCATTAAGCATAAATGCACAGATTATCAGACTATTATCATATATTCCCTTTTTGCAAAGAAAAAGCTTGAATGACTTCTTGATTTACATAGCAGAATATCTTACTAGTTCGCAAAACTAATAAATCTTTTACAGCCTTCCTGATGAAAACATTATTTCATTCATCTCCATTCCCATACAGCTTGATTCAACAAATCTTTATGGATATGGATGGGAGCTGTCAACCAAACCAAAGTGGATAGAAAACCTCTGCAATGTCTGACGCAAAATGCGTAGGATATAGTAATATTTCAACCACTGATTTTTATGTGAAAGTGTAACTGCATACAGCAATGGAATGGCATATCACACTGCACCAAGCTTGCTCATTGCTTAATCATTACGCTAATAAATTCATTTTCTAAAGTGAATACAGGGCAGAATAAAACCAACTGTAATTTGGGTGATCATTAATTAAACAAAGGTGGCATTATGTGTAGGATTTGGCAATTCTGACCCTCTGAAGAAATAGGTTTCTTCTTCTTAGCTGTAAAACACCACAATGAAAGCTCTATGCTATTCAATGTAATTGCAGCTCAGAAGAAAATTGCTGAGCTACTGGCAACGCGCTCCCTGCATCTAGGTCAGAGCATTATGTTGCTCACTCTTTGCAAAACACACACACACTAACCAAGCCGAGACAGACATTACAATGAGACCGGGATAAAAGGGCTTGCAAGTCTTGAAGTAAAAGGGATAATAGAAAGTCTAACAAAGAAAAATAGCCTAATCCATCAGGGCATGGGCAAGACAAGGGAAGTATTCATAGTTTCCCATAAAGGCAGGAGGCTAAAAGCCAGAAATGAAGATAATTTCCTCAAGAATTATTTAAAGCTATAGTCAGAGAGAAGGTAGAAGGAAGCTCTCTTTCGAGCCAGAAGGTAGAAAGTAGAAGCTTTCCTACAAAAGCCCCTCAAAACGGACCACTTCAAAGATGCACACACCCTAAAAACCTACACACAACTCCCTTAAAAATTATTCTTGCTTCCCAAATGCACATATACCACTGCTTCGGTGCTAGAAGTTCCCCTCCTCCTTTTAAAGCTCCAAGTAAACAGCTAGATCCTAAAAACCTAAGTATGTAGCTGCCTTTCAATGCCTGACCCTGTCCTAGCAACCTCAGACGCATAAAGTAAAAGAATTCACGCGCGCTTTAAACAGATAAGGCTCAAAAAAATTACATGAGTTATGAACAGTACAAAATAACCAGCATGTTTCTCACCCTCCACTTAAGAAAAGCAGTGCATTATTTAACCTCCAAGGGTTTAGGTAAATTTCCCCTTGCCGCGTGGTAACGTTGATTTTGCAGTAAGAATCCTTAACGCTGATGCAATACCGCAGTGCCCAGCACAGATGGACAGCGCATCCCTCCCTCTCCTCACCTCGCGTCTCCGTCTCACCAGGCGCAGAACGGCTTACCTGGAGAGTCATGATGCTGCGAGGATGTTCAGGGAACAGCCTCCCTCCTCCGATGGGGATGCGCTGCCTGTGCCTCGCAGCTCCCGCGGCGCTAGCCGGAGCTCACCCCGGAGACCTGAGCTCGCCCCCGGCAGCAGCCCCAGGGCGAGCAGGACCCTGAGGATCGCAGCGCCTCTAGGGACCTGCCGCGACTACTGAGCGGCGACAGAGCCCGAGGCAGGGGCGGTGGGAGCAGAGAGCGCTAAGCTCACTGGAGCCTCCGCAGAAAGCCTGAGCTCGTTTCCATACCACTGGGGATTAGGCCACCAGGCAGCGAGCAGTAAGTAATACAGCAGGATTCCCGAGCCGTTTGTTTAAAGAAAGGAATTTATTGAGCGACTTGAAGTGCAAACAGAGTAGTTATTGTCACTGTGCCCTCTGCTGCAGCCCATGCCCAGCTCAGCCTGGGACCTCACATCCTCCCAGCTGCGGCTCTGAAAATCCTAGGGGTACCTCACACAAGCAGCTACACACACACTGTGTGAATGCTGGGGGTTTGGGGTTTTTTTTGTTCTACTAAATGCAGAATAAAAATAATATTAATTGATAAACTAGCCTGCAACTGTAGCCACTGAATGAAAAAAAAAAATCCATCACCAAAAGCCAAATGAATCCTGGGCTGCATCCAAAGTAGTGTGGCAACAGGTCAAAGGAGGTGATTCTCCCCCTCTATTCTGCTCTCATGAGACCTCACCTGGAATACTGCACACAGTTCTGGTGCCCTCAGTGTAAGAAGGACATGGAACTGTTGGAGTGAGTTCAGAATAGGCCATGAAGTTGACAAGAGCACTGGAGCACCTCCCCTATGATGACAGGCTGAGGAAGTCGGGGCTGTTCAGCCTGGAGAAGAGAAGGTTGTGTGGAGACCTCATAGCAACCTTCCAGTATCTGAAGGG
>NW_008679511.1:0-859 GCF_000695815.1 Acanthisitta chloris | reverse complement strand
CCCTGGTGGTGTTCAAGGCCAGGCTGGATGAGCCTTGAGCAACCTGATCTAGTGAGGAGGTGTCCCTGCCCAGGGCAGGGAGGGTTGGGACTATAATGTCTATCTCAACCCCTGAAATTCTATGATTCTATGGTCCCTATCTATTGTATCAATTAACATATTATTTTCATTCATGCCTCTAGACATTTATGTTCAGCATTCCCTGAGTATATTTTGATCACAGGACTATATGCTTCTGCATTTTGTAACCCACTTAAGTCTATAAAAATACACAAAGAGTGTTGCCCCTCAATTTAAGTCCGTGTTAAATTAAACCAGGACTTAAGGAGGGAACAAACCAAATAAATTTGAGTATTAAAAGAAGGCTTAAAAAATCTTGCAAACGACTTTGAGGTGCAGATTCCTGCCGGGGCAGCTCTGCTCCTTCAGGTCCTAGAGGCTCCGTGCGACCTTGCTGTGCACGGAGGTGAGTGTAGAAACCGAAGGTGCTTGTCAAGATTTGTTAACGACTCTCTGCAGATCGCGGGAAACACCGAATGTGATCAGAACGTACTCTTAGCTACGGAGTAACAGGAACGCGCACAACAGGACACCTATCGCTCTGCTGCCAGGGGCTGCTGCCAGCTCCCTGTGAAGGCGACTTGCCCGCGATTCCCTCGGCTGACCCAACAGATCAGCTATCGCCGGGGCGGCAATTTCCGACCGCGCTCGAAACGCGAGAGCGCCGGGGTGAGCCCGCGGAGAGACCCGCCGGGCACAGCCTGCCAGCACCGGAGACTGTCAGCACCGCCCGGCACCGGGACACCGGGACACCGAGAGACCGGGACACGGGGACACCGAGAGACCGGGACACGGGACA
>NW_008679510.1:69809-85443 GCF_000695815.1 Acanthisitta chloris | reverse complement strand
ACTCACCTCTAGCTGTTTTTAAGCCCCTCTTATTCATTCACCCTGCTATACATTTTTTTTCTGCTTTCTGAAAAGGTTGTGATTCCTTCCATTCCTCTGTCTAATAAAGCATACCCCTGATACATTCTGCATGAGATTATATCTTAGATGAAAAAGACACTTTTCTATTAAAAAACTTAGCATTTGGAGTTACGATTGGCAAATATCCAGAATTGGTATGAAATTTAGTATTGTTTAACATCTTCATTTTATTATATTTTGTCTTCTTTGAACAGTCACTGTAAAGTCAATACAAATGAGGAATGTAAATTGAGTATCTTGCATACTATTATGAAATTGTTCATGTAGATTTATCTGTTAAAGCTAGAGCTATAAAAAAAACCAGGAAACTAATATTTCACAATAGAACTGTCAGCTTGGAGTAACTGAAGTTTTATACTGAGCTCCTGTATAATGAATTTGTTCCCTTTAGGTACAATATACCCAAGAGCATTTTTCAGTGCAATAACTGAAGAACATCCCTTCTATTTTGGTGTAAAGAAAAGTGGGAATATTGAATCACTAGCTAATGAAAAATTACAGATCCATGCCAGCAACATTACGTATCAGTAGTTAAAAAACTATGCTGCAAATTGTGCCAACAGAAGCTTTATAGAAGAAAATTAAGTTCACAGAATACATTTGAGGACTTTTAAAGTTACAAATATTGATTGATATGCTTTAGGTTGTCTCCAAGGTCCTGATTTTCCCCTCTAGTGTACACCAGGAGAACATAAATTTAGTTACAGTGAATTAAATCTGAGTGCTAGGGCATGATATTCAAGTGCAGAATATCTGAAGAATTGCTGTCAGAGTATTTTTCTCCCTACTATACGATTCATTTAAATTTCTTTTTTTTTTCCTTTACCATCTGCATAGGTCTAATTTCAAATCAATTATCAGACAACAAAAAAAGTGTTCATAGTTCTGTCTGGAAAAGAAAGCAAATCAAAATGATTGAATGGCTGTAACAAAAAAAAAATTGTGCAGTGTAGCATACACTCTTTGATTACAATTCTGCAGAGAAGATATTCAAAGTTCAAATTACATGGTTCCAGTGTGTTGGTGAGTGCTGGTGTTAGATTGTAGAACTCCATCTCTAGAGTACCCAAGGACAGGTCAGCATCAGGAAAAGCAATCTATTAAAGGGTGGCATTATCCACACAGTGTCTTTTTGCCAGGGATGAATTCAACCATTAATACCAGGTATCACTGTATAATCCATCTTCTTCAGCCTTCTGTGTTTAGTTTAGAGGGTTCTGGTAATTCAACAAATTAAGTAGGGATGAAAGGAATCTGCTTTGCATTACATTTCGTAGCTTTTCTTGAGTATTTTTTTAAAATGTGTGGATACTAAATGCTTAGATTCCAAGAGTGTATTTCTCAGTAGTAACTGTTACAGTGCCGATGTTCAGGAGTCTGAATCTGGCTGTGAATATTTATTATATAAACACATGCACATGCTTATATATACAGAAATATATTTGCAGGCAATACAGCCTCACAAGACACTGGTAACTTAAAGAAAAAAAGCAAGGATTTTGGTGGTACTGATTATCTGTATACAAAATTAGGTAAAAAAGCTGCTAAAAAATCATGTTCTGCCATCCCTATCCTTCTGTTCGTTCTTAGGGAGTTTTATTCTTCCAAGTAGATAATAAAGATCCTGCACTGCATTTGTCCAATGCCTCATGCAAGTTTTTTTTGCTGGACTCTCTAATACCTGGGGGTTTTTCATGGCATCTGAATCTCATTTATTGGTTTATCTTCATGCTTTGGAACACAGTTGTCCTAGTTTAGACTGGAATAGAGTTAGTTTTCTTCCTAGTAGGTAGTACAGGGCTGTGTTTTGGGTTTAGTATAAGAATAATGTTGATAACATGCTGATGGTTTACATGTTCCTAAGTAGTGCATACTCTTAAGTCAAGAACTTTCCACTTTCCCATGCTGTGCTAGCACGCAGGTCAACAGGAATATGGGAGGGAGCAAAGCTGGGACAGCCAATCTGAACTGGACAAAGGAATATTCCATACCCTAGAATATCATATTTAGTGTATGAATTGGTGGGGGTGGTTGACCAGAAGCTGCCAATCACTGCTTGGGAACAGGCTGGGCATCAGTCAGCAGGTGGTGAGAAATCATATTGTGTATCACTTATTTCTCTTGGGTTTTATTCTTCTTTCTCCTTTCCATAATCATCATCATTATTACTATTAGTATATTATTATCATGCTTTATTTCACTTTAATTATTAAACTGTTCTTATCACAACCCGCCGAGTTTACCTTTTCTTTCTGATTCTCCTCCCCTTAGGGGAGTAAATTGTGCAGTGATGGAGAGGCTGAATCATGCTTAGCAGCCAGCTGGAGTTGAACCATGATGCCACTGCATTGGGTTTTTTACTTCTAAAGAGGCTCTTTTGCCCTCAGTATTTTACTACTTGCTAAAAGTAGGTACTAACATTGTATATTGGTATGACCCACACCCCTCAATGAATTAGAAGTCATTCATAGTCTGCAAAGGTTCTTGCTACCACAAGGCTCAAAACTGTAATATTTAGGAAATGCCTAAATTCTTGAAAAGTTCTTCAATATGGTCTTTCTAAAGACATGTATATCCAAAGAGATATATATAAGAGAACTCTGCTTCTCTAAAAGTTAATTTCATGTATAATAAGTGCTAAAATATACCAACCTAGGTGTTCTGTGTACACTTATTTTATTGCTGAATATTGAGATTTTATAATGCAATCTTTTCCTGACTACTATTCTGAGTTGTTTTGCTGAGGAAGGTTTAAGCATTTTCTTATTTTTTTCTGTACCTAGTTCATGGCTCAGAAACTTAATCTGACATTTAAGCTAACCAGGAAATGGGAGGTTCACGTATTCAACTGAGTCACAGAGCAGAAATAATTCCACATATTAGGCTTTCTGCATTTCTTCCTTCATACCTTTAGTTAAGTAACTGGCTAGAGGGTTTTTTAATACAGTATACAGGTCCTTTGAACCAGCTGATCCCTTTAAAATGTGCTAAGCACAGATGGCTCAGTGATCTTTAGTTACCTATAACCCTGTAAAATATTGGTAAACCCCAACTGGCTACATGAGTCATAAAAACATCTGTTGTTCAAATAGGTGGACCCAGCTGGAAGTCTATGCTTTTAAAAATCTAACTTGTCTTCTACAAAGCAGCACAGCCAAAACAACTCTTACTGAAAGGAAAGTCAAACTCCTCTGCATCCACTTAGCAGTACAGACCTCTCTGGTCAGACTGACACCCTGGGCAGCTTCAGCCTCAGACTTTTCTGGCTTATCAAGCCAAGCATAGGTTTCCAGCAGCCCACACAGTTACAGGTAACTCATGCTCACTGAAACAGTTTGTTCAAATAACGAAGAGCAATCTATGTCACACTCATTTATCCATCTGGGAATTGTGGTGCCATTTGCAGCAGTGCCAGGCAGGTCCTGCTCTCTGAAGGGACAGTGCTATTCTATTGCAATACACTACCCAAGTGCCATTTGTTGCTATTATGTCTAATGGAAACAATAATCTCCTGTTGCTAAAGGTCAACTCATGATTTCAAGACAAAAAGTGTTATCATGCTGTGCCTGGAAAATGCAAGTGGAGTGTACAATATAAAAAGAATATATAAATAAATTATCAACAACATAGCAAAAGACAAGAACAAGTTACATTTATGTGGGTACCTTAATTATTTCCTCTGGGAATTTATATCAAAAGAATCCCTGGCAAGGGATTCAGCCTCCTATGTAGAGGTTGAATCATGATAAATTCTCTGCTGGATCCCTCTAGTTGTACTCCATAGTACATGTCAGGTGTGTAGAGGAGATAATAACCCTGTCCCTTCAGGGTTGGCAAATCAGCATCTATATTCAGGGAGGAAAAGAATTATAAGGAATTCAAGGGAAAAAAATTATTTTCTGGTATCTACATTTTCTCTCAAGCTAGGCCCAGTCTGATCTTCACCTGAATTATTAACCCAAAACATAAAGAAACACAAAGAAATATTACAAATGTATGCTTACAAGAGCTGACATTTCTTGCATCAAATTTAATGGAATATTTATGTTTGCAATCATAATTTAATTTTATTTATTTTAAACAATTCTGTTTTACAAAAATGTGTTTGTTATCTGTCTATGGCTCATTGCAATTACTTGTAAACCTTTCTGAATTTTCCTCTGCTGCAAATGTCCATGCCTGTAGCTTCATGTTGCATGGTGCACTACCATCTATTTCACATAAATGGAATGACAGAATGATCTACTGAATCAGCATGCAAGTGTGTTATGAAGCAATTATGTTTGATGGTGCAGATGTGTTCAAATTAACTTTCTTCCCTGACTTCAGAAAACCTGCATCAGAGACTTAAGGGAGCATTTCTTGTATTATTAATAATAAATTACTAGCAAAGCAGGGCAGAGATTGATCCCACTTTAACAGTTTAGAGCAGTGAAAAGGAAAACAAGCCTACTTTGCACAGTTAACGATTTGTTACACCCTGGTTTTGGCCCTTGATTGTATTTCATAAGCAGAAGTATTTTTAAGTAATACATGTCAGTCCCTTAAAGGCCTCCAATTTCAAGAATGGAGTATTTCTTTTCCTCCCAGATGTCTGTAATGATTACTCTGAAAAAATTCAGCCATGTACAATAACACATTGTATGCTGAAGTGGTCATCTTAAGACAGAATGTTGACTAAGAAGGACCAGCAAAAACTGTTGCCATGACAGATTTTTTTAAAAAATTACTAGCATTAAAACCTGTAGTAAAGAAGAGAAGAAATATTAAAGATAGCTTGACTCTTCAAAGACATCACTATACCCTTTAAAAATCCTTTAACAGAACCAGTAGTCTTGTTAGACCTGCAATTATTTATTTTTCTGTAGCATGAATCAGGGAAAATTTAGCTCTTTGGTATATTTTCATTCAAAAAGCATACGTGGTATAAAGTCCTTTTACATAGACTCAATATATATATGTAATGTCATAAGCAGAGTCACCTCAATCTAAATGATTTAGTCTTCAAACATGTATAGAAATAATAACTTCCATTTGAGTTTGGAATATATTCCCTTTTAGATGTACTGATCTCAAAGCACCTAAGCTTACTTCTAATGAAATCAATAAGAAATCCCTTCTGCACTTGTTGCAATCAGAAATGCTACATTTTCTTTGCATAATTTTTTTTTTTTTTTTAAAAGTTTGCATTGCCTGTTAGGTCACTTGATTTTAGTGCCTAAAGCAAAAGCTCTTATAAGTGACTGGAGATTTATTTTGCTAGCAACACCCTTAAGGAAGGATAATTCCAATATATTAAATTCACTGCTTACCTGAAAGTAAGTACCCTACATTAGCTTCCTGAAGGATATATATGTGCATGCCATCAAAGACAAGCTGTCAAAACAAGATCAAGTGCTACTTAGGTTCACTTAAAAGTCAACTTTCATTCCAAGGTGATGTACTTCTTCAAGGTGAAGTGTGTGGAATCACATACATCCCTGTTGCAGTTCTGATTTTTCCTGTTAGTAAATGTCACGAATATTCCTATAATTTGCTAAGGCTAGCAAGACTTCACAGGTTCAAAGCACATCTTAAAGGAAGCCCTTGGGATTGTTTGCTCTTCAAGGGTTAATTAGGTATGGTGAAATATAAAGCAGACAAACAAACAAGTATGTAGAAAAAATCATTAATTCTCTTGTGAGAATATTATCAGCGCTTCGGGTCAAAATCCATTGTTATCCACATTGTGCTCTAATCTCTTAAACCATTAGATTAAACATATTTTCTATATTCCAAGAAAACCTTGAATGTCTAGACAATTAAAAATGTTACTAGGAAAGAAGCTGAGTGATTCAGATACATAATTAAACATACTTAAAAAACAGATTTTCTTTATCAATGGCACTTCTTATAAACAGCATATTCTATGGATAGTCCCAGTGAAATTAGTGGAGCTTTTATATTCAATGAATGTAAATTCTTGTTTTCCACAGGTTGTTTCATAATGGAAACACACATTTGAAGTGTGAAATGTGTCTTTTTTTTTAATGGGGAAAAAATAGGTAATTTTTAACTTTTATGTACAAATTTCAGAACTGTATTCCTTCATGTGCTGGCAGACCTTGTTTCAGGGAGCATTTATTTTGAATTTAAGTAATTGCCAGAGTAATGCATAAATTTTCTCCCCTTGCTCTTTCTTTTCTAACCTGTGATTAGGTTAGCCCGTGATTTCCTGTAACTAATTTTGTCAGTAAATTGTGTATCTGCTTCAATATGCACATTGTTTGCTTTCATTTAATCACTGGGTAGTATTGGTTCCAATACAGTCCAGATGAGTTTTATTCTTGACTTCAAAGGGGCAGGATTTTACCTTTTGTGCTCTTTTCTTTTTTTATCCATTAGTTTAGCCATACAGAATTACACCTGTTTCTCATGGGATGCATGAGATTTCTTCTTTTAAGATAAATCATCTCAGATATTTATTTGCAGACTTCTGCACTTAATTCTCAGATATTCAACCGAGATTTTTGTGGACTCATGCATGTTCTCACAGAGAGTTGTTAGTCAAAAGGACATTTGTGAAAAATGAGCTATTTTATTCCTTATGAATGGCAGAATTTTGGACAGTGGGTGGCTTTCAAACTATGTAAACTGGACTGATGTCCTTCTTCAGGTGTTTAAGCATGGCACTCGCTTTGTCTACACGTATTTAATCAAATTATTAATCCTTAGACAGGATTAAGACAGTGTTTCTTCTCCCCTAAATATTGTGTCATCTTACAGTATTACTGTATTTGCTTCTTTCATGTTGAGGGCATTCTAAGGATTTTCTAAGCTTGGTGGGCAAAGTGCTATTTTATGGCTGCTTTTTTTTTTTTTTTCCTTTTAGATATTGAATACCATCTGTGTTTACCAGTTGTGCAGGAACTCTATTCCTAATTCTTCTAAAAACTATAAACCAATACAAGTATCAACTTACTGAAGCTTTACTTTTCCTTTAAAAAGGGATACATCAGGAATGTGCTCAATCTCAATGCCTGACTTGAAAGCCAATGCTATCCATATCAGAGAAAACCAATTATGCAATGGTATGATCACCTTCCCTCTCCAGCACCTCATGTATAATCATGATTATAAGTCTGACACCAGTGAGCACATTTTCCAAGTGATAATTGAAGATTTAACCATGTGGTTGCAATGATGTTACTGCAGGTAGCATAGCCAAATCCTGGGACTTTGTTTTGAAAACCCTCATCCTGCAGCAGGTTTAATGAATTTAATTTGATTACTTTCCTAGTTATGATAAATGGGAAGAGAGACTGACTTCATTTTCAGAAAACAGCAGTGAAACAATAATATCATCTGTGAAAACAGTGCATTGCACCTAATGCAATTCATGATAGTCAGACACTTTTACTGTAATAACAGTATCTCAGTCTCATTAACAGCTGCAGCATCATTTATTTTGAACTCTAAATAAAAAGGGCACCTGTGCTCAATCCATATGCTTCTGAAAAAAATAAAAATCTGTTGTTTACTCTGTATCTTTCATTTAACTTGAAGTTGAGACTATGAAAAATTGGTCCACTGTTCCCTTTTTCCAACTGCAGGGGACAAAGCATACTGGAAAATTGCATTATAGACTTTTTTTTTCTGTTTTGTTTTGTATTATTTTTCACTATTGCTTCTCTTGCTGGACTAGCTCACAGCTAGTGCTAATCTGTGGCTTGTCCCTTCTCCATCATTGAGAACCTTTTCTCTGAGGAAACATCAAACCAATTCACCAAATTTCACAACAGAAAAAAAAAAAATCCCTTGAGGGAGAAGAAAACGGAATGTATTTAGAAGAAGGAAGAAAATGCAGTGAGGAAATGCTTTGTGGGGAAAAAAAAGAAAAAAAACAGAAAAAGACAGAAAATGAAATTGATCTTGTGCAAAAAAAAAATAAAATGGTGAGAGCTGATAGAAATCCAGTCACAACATTTCAGTTCTTAAGCTGATGAGGCAAAGGCAGAATAATGTAAATGCTGCAGGTAAAGTCAAAGGCTTGAATAGGGTGTAATGTACTCACCTCCCATTGCATCCTTCACCATCTGCTAAAGCTTGACATAATAATATATCAGAGAATGAAGTGTAAAGTGCAAGGTCAAGAGCCAAGATATTTCTTTCATCAGGGAACTCCAGATAGAAAACCCTTATTGATCAGTCAGAGCTACCTTACAGCACCTCTACCACTCTAATTGGTGATGAATGGTTTTATGTTTTTATAGCATTAAGATTGTGATTCTATCTGGCATGGCAAGGACATGCAAAAGGTATAGTACCTTACAGGCTGATTTAATATCAGAAGGCAAGGAAAGGAGTCAGGAAATATCTTAGCATGATTTATTCTTCAACCTGGGAGAGGAGATGGCTGAGCAGGTAGAAAACGGTATCAGTTATGTGATTGATAATAAGGAAACGAATGCGTTAAAAAAAAAACTTCATAAAAATGGATTTTTAAATGACAGCAATTATAACAAACATGAATTGCTTCCTTGGGTGTCATACTTGCAGGCAGAATTAATGAGTGACTTAATAACTCCTGTATTATCATAATAGGCTAGTTAGACTAATTCACTGGAAAAGTAGAAGTATCATTATATATTTTAACAGAGCATTGTTATTGGTAGGGGCATTTTTTTACGGGAAAGGGAAATGAGTTCAATCACAGGTAAAAAGGATTCATCATGTAATACATCTCTCTAGAGGTAGCCAATATCAATCCAAAGGAATGCGAATGATTAATAAATAATATGGATCTGCCATCACGAAATCATGTAATTTGGCAAATATAAGGACACGTTTTGCCTCAAGTGTATACAACAATCTTCAATGAAGCATAAAGTTTATAACAGCAGCAGCATTCCCTGCACCATCACTAAGCTTCTCTCATCATTTTATAGAGGGATTTATTACTTCACCATTTCACCTTCACCTTCTCCATTCATGTTCTTAGTGACTAATACAAATTGGTGCTGAACACCCTCAACTTCTGTTGAATTCTTCTATGAAAGTTATGGGTGCTATCACCAGCCCAGAAGCTAATTTTATTGTTCCTCACTGATTATTTGAAATAATTTCCATTGTGCTTTTAGGAAACCAAAGGAAATCAAAGCTAGGCAAACAAGTAATCATAGATGTAAAATACTTCCTAAGCTTGAAGTAAATTAATAATCATTTACTCATGTCCATTATTTCATTCTATAAGGTCTATTTGATAAGAAAATCAGATTTTACCAAAATCCAAGCGTAGAGATTTTAGACTAGGAGAGGACTAAAGCATGCCTGGGTTGTGTGCTTAAAAAGCCACACATATAACTTAAAAATAACAGTCCTTGTGCAGAATCAGAGAATGGTTTGGTTAGGAGAGATCTTTAGAGATATCTTGTCCAACCTCACTGCTATAGGCAGGGACATCTTTCACTAGATCAGTGTGCTCAAAGTCTTACCTAACCTGACCTTCAACACAGGTCATGGCTTAGCTACGTGAACAATTTATCATGTACCAGTTTATAAATGGTAAATTTTAATATACGTAGCATCACTCCACCATAAAAAAAATAAAATTTATTGGAGTTAATTCAATCTACTGTGAAAGATTCCAAGAAACTTGAATTACTCGTACTTATCATTGCATATTAGCAAATCGATATTATCATGGCTCAGCTGCTGTGCAGCAGCCTTTTATCCACAATAACTTTCTTGTTTTTCTAATATTTCAAAAACTTAGAAGCATTGGAAAATGTGTCTGTTTATTCAACTGACAAACTATGAAAAATCTTTTTCGTACTTTTTGACAATTTCCATTGCTTATAGGGTACTGAGTGGCTTCTCTCTTATAAGATTTTAGTGTTTGAGAAAGAATACATCTGTGTATTTAATGGTCAGCAAGAAAGGAGGAGTTAGATTGGCATATTTAAAAACTTTAATTAAATATATGCTAACGATACCTTATTTTAATGAGTCAGTGATTTCTTTTAAAATATGGATATAGACTGCTCACAGTGTTGGTACAATTCATTTTACTGCATTCATTCCTACTAAGAAATATTTTAAAAAATAGATATTTGGAAACATTTCTGAGATTTTTGCAAGATGAAATTAACTTGCAGAGTGAAGTATTCATGATCTGGGTTGTTTGGGTTATTGTGTTCGGAGTTTCTATTTGAGAGTGCATACACAGAGTATCAAATCCCAACAAGACCCACATATAAAGTTTTAAATCCTTCTCAAACCTAGTGGCAGAATTTATCCTCAACTATGAATTTTTTTCTATCAAGTTGGTTTATCACCACATAATCTCTGTATTGCAAATTTATACTGTTTTCTGAAAGGTGCCCTACAACATCCCAATCCACTTACACCTAAAGACAAACCAGCTGTAAAAGTATGAAGGAACTCCAGAAGAATTTATTAGAAGTCAATAAATAAATTAAAAACCCAGCAATGGTCCCCATCATGGAATCAATGCTAACATATATTTGGTGATTTTTAAGCCACTTAAACAAGGAAGCACATATTTTAAAGGATTTTTTTTACCCAGAATCAGTTGTGAGACATGGTATCATTATTATAAATTTAGATCCATTTTAGCTGACTAAAACCAGCTAAAATCCTTATTTTGCTCACTTAGGAATAAATGGCAAGAGTCCTATCAGTGAGATGAGCCTCCAAGCTGGATAACAAAATACAATCCAATCCTTTTCTTCATTGCCAAAATATTTCACATGTAGATAACAAAGGCATAGGTAACATTCAGGCAGCTGCACTAGAAATTCAGAAATTTATAACATCATTGTTAGCGATGTAACTTTTGTTATTTACTTGGAATTCCCTGTTGTCCTTCAACATATGAGACATCCCTCATTATCTCTCTCTCTCTCTCTCCACACTCCCTGCATTGTTTCCCCTCCTTAAAGCATTTATGCAGTACAAATAAAACACATAAATATTACAATATATATGCATTTCATATATACCGTAAAATAATAAGGCTCAATGGAGACAAATTGTATCATCACTAAACTAACTTACAAGAACTTGGAGAAAGCTGTTACTTAAAAAAGTCCACAACCAACCCATTGATAATATTTTCTCCCACCAAATAATAATAATAATATGTCATAGACCAGTTAGGATCAATGAACAAGAATTTTGTATAAAGAAGATTTTGTCTTCGATTTCTTACTCCTTATATGACATTATTTCCTCAGGGATTAATGTCTTTCATCACATACACAAAGGACTTCATGCATAACATGGGTTCATTTCCTTGGTGATTTGTTCCAACTTGTGGGGATAATTAAACACTGAATCAAATGACTTTGGGATATGACGGTTACCCTTCAGTTTTAAGTTTTCAAAACCAAAGTTGTTGTCTTTTGAAAGGATATGCCTTAACATAATGTATCAAGGAATGAATTTCAGTGAAATTTCTTAGTCCAGGATATGCAAAAGGAATCAGGCTCGATCAGTAAACTTTCTGCAAGAATGACAGGTATCAATTGCAGCTTCAAATTTCTCAAAGACTAACATACACAGAATAAATGCAGATCATTTTGTTATGACCTTGTGGACTACTCACCAGCACACAGACCACATTTTCAGAATTATCCATAAAGTTAACTTTAGCCTTCTGTATCATGAATTCTATCTGTGCCAATGGCAACACACAGATTGAGGCAAATGCCCTACCCGTTTGCCAAATTAAATTGTATACATCTGTGCAAATATATTTTAGCTATATGTGCAGTATGTGTCAGCACAGTTCCTTTGGAATTAGCTATTTAATGCTCAACACCTGGTCTTTCTTATTAATTTATGTTGCTTATGATTTCCCCCCTAATTTGCATAAACCCATAAAGATTCAGCTATATATAATTATTGATTTTTCCTCTGGGCATGCATTTTTTTCTTAGAAAAATAAGTGCTCAGTTGTCTTTTTATCATTCCTCTTATTTCAATCTCCTGATTATTTTTGCTTATTATTGATGCAGGGTTTTTTTATATTAATGAAGATATAATTAGCTTTGGATCCTCTACACTGATTTTCCTTCACACATAAAGCAAGACAGGAAAGGAAATAAGATATACTGTGAGAGCAATGAAAAAGAAAGGCTGCTCACAATAAAGGTGAAACAATAGCTCCCCTCAAGCTAAAATTTGACAATGACAGAACATGAGTCACCGTTATTTAAATCATATTAATAATTAATAGGCTTCTATGTTATAGAATGCTCTCCTACCGTTTTTCCCTCAGCATCACACTTTTGACTCAGAAGAGTTTCTACTTCTTTTCAACTGATAAAATATAGCAGACTAAGACCAGTATTATTTCAGAACTTTCTTGCTGTTTTGTTATATTTATGTTTGAAAGCATAATATCGCTTTTTGTGGATGTAAGACTTTACAGATTAGAAAAAAAAATATTTAGGGAGAATTTTCTGTGCAGCTTACACCATGATCTACTGTAGCTGAGAAGCACATTTCTTTCTGATAGTAATAGAAGTTACAAGTTTTATTAGACACCAAAGAGTCTGGGAAGTTGATCTTGGTTGCTAGGTTATTGTGGATATATGCATGTTAAAAACAAACAAAAGAAAAGCCCACAGCATTTGATGCCCCACTGGGGTAAATCAGTACAATGTCATCATTTGAAATTCTAATCTGGTGCTTTTCCTATCCTAGAACATTTAATATACGTTCAAAAAACGCATCTTTGAAACAATTTTTCGTGGATGGTAGTGCTACTCCTGAAAAGTTTTCAGTGTTCCATATGGCAAAGAATATTGCTGAGCTATTATATCAGACATGCAGTTGTGGAGCATAGGAAACAACACCTACTCTAGGCTCTGTTTGAGAGCATGAGCCTGTGAAAGCAGCAGGCAGAGGAGTACAACAGCTGTAAGAGAATGAGGATTCCTTGTGGAATGGTCATATTCAAAGGAGGTAGAGAGGTAATAAAGGAATACCAGTATTTCTCAAACTGCAGCTAGGTCAGGAGAAAGAAGTTATGAGAAACAGCAATCAACACTGCACCAGGTGACCATGCTATCGGTACAAGTGTCTGATTTGGTGAAAGAGACTTGTAGATAAAAATGAGAGATCATGGTCAAATTAAAAATTAATTTGCAATCAGTTTTGTGGAACCAAGGAAAGGTATTGTGCAAAATAGCTTTTTTCTTTTTCTTTTTTTTGTAATTTTGTTTTCTATAAAGAAGGCAGAATTAAAATCCCTATTTTTTTATTAAAATCATGACAGACATTTTCCCATCTGCTTTTACCATGTGTGGAATACTAGCTTCACACATTCCCTGTCATATGAAGAGGTACACAAACACATTTCATTGAAATTGCTCGTGGAGACATACTCTTTATGTAAATAGAAGTCACCTAATCTAAGAGCAGTAGCATCAAGGAAAACCTTTGCATATCACATTACAACGTGGAGTCAGTTCTAAGCTGTTGATGGTGCAAGGCAGATAAAGCTGAAGGGCCTTGATCCTAAGCCAGGATCTAGTTAATGCCAGGAATTATCGCTACCCTGTAGTTTTCATTTATCTATGACTGGCAACTGTGATATCTCTCCTGAGATGTGACGATGACTAGTCACCTCTGTCTGGCAGAAAAATACTGAAATCATCATCTGGTGGAATCAAGATAAAGATGAAGTTTCACAGCGTAAATTTACTGTCTTTGACCGGACTCCTTGGTCAAAGCTCAGGGCACTGTGTATTGATTCTGTGAGGAGGAAGGCGGTGATGGACTCAGATGTCTTTGATGTCATCTGTTTACTTACAAAGGATGAACAAGCTTCTGAACTGCTGCAGAAAGCAAACAGTTTCCTTGATCATTCCACCAAAAATCTTTCAAGTTGGCACCCAGAGCAAATTTTCTTTCTTAGATGGTACGTGTTTATCAGGTGGAAAAGGATAAACAGCTCGTCATTCTTTCTGGGTCTCCTATCTGTGATTTTAGAACTCTCAGTGCCATTCTCCTGTGCTCCAGTACTTTATTAACTGTGCATTGTTCCCTTTCTTAGGTACTTGATTTTCCCAGGCATACATTTGTACTTTCAAAGCTCCATATGAATGAAAGAATATTAATTCATTAGCCCATGAATGTCCACGCAAACACAAAGGGTGGAAGCCCCTATTGTTTCATTTAAATAGTTTGTCAAATAAGTTTGCATAACTAGTATAAATGAGGGATGGTGGGTATATCTCCTGGTTTCTGAAAGACTACATTGAATTCCTAATATCTATTACTAGTGCTAGCACACAGAAAATGACTGTTTAAATGCTAAGGGAATACAAGCATTAATCAACATCAGTTTTCAGTTCTGATGTCAAATCAAAAACCATAATTACTTTGCATCAGAGATAGCACTCACCTCCTTTTGTTACTACCAGCATCCAACAAGCACTAATGCTCTTTGCTCTAGGTGTAGGTGAAGACCAGCAGATGCTCAAAGACTGACCTTTTCAATTTGTGCATGGTGAGATGATATGGCTATGGAACCAGGGTTATAGATCTCTGTTTTCTTGGCACCACCTCAATGGGGTACAGTGTTTCACATGGACAATTAGCCTTCGTTACGCAGTGAAGCTCCAAAATTAAATCAGGCAATACACAACCAGTTGTGTTGGCAATGCACTGGGCAGCTGAAGACAAATAAAGGGAAGGCAGGTTGGATGAAAGTTAGATTTTTGTTTAAATATGTATCATTGCATATCAATAATCTCATACCAATTTACTTCACTGATCTGAATAAAGAAGTTTGTACAGAATTGTTTGACAGCTATGAGTGTTTAATGTCCATTCCTTGCAACACACTAAATTTGAACAAACCATGACAATACCTGAATCAGGTCAAATCCAGACTGGAATATGCCACATTGTAAGTCCACTGCAGATGTTGCATCCTACATCTGTGAGGTGAACTCAGAAGAAAATGAAGACAACTGTATTAAAAGAAAATGGAAAAAGAAACATGTCAAAAAATTCTATATCTTTATAATCTCCTACTTGTTTTGTAATCACTAGGAAATCTGCAACACTCTTTTGTCAACTGTATAAACACACTGTTATTTGGGGAAAAAAAACCTAAACAAAACAAACCAGAATATCTGGAACAATTTATTTTCAGGGGTGTAATCACAAGGGGTTTGCAAGTACACCACTTATTTATGAGGTAGAAATTCAACAAAAGGATTTTTTTTAAGAAAAGGTGATAGTATAGCAGCTTCTTTCTCAATCATACTAATTCAGCTCCTGCACAGGTTTTTTTTTTTTTTACATTAAGATAGAAAGCAACCCAAGTGATAGACTCAAAGGGCAGTATACAAAAAGGTCTTGTTTTGTGCTCTCTTCAGAAAAGAATGCACTCCATTTCACAGTGAAATGCCGCAAATTTTTTATTTTTTTTTTACAAAAAGAGATATATAAATCAAGAGACAAAGTAAATTTTCATTTTTGTCCTGTGGTTCCAGAAAATCTTGCAGCATTTAATGTCAGCAGCTACCGTAAA
>NW_008679510.1:51971-69748 GCF_000695815.1 Acanthisitta chloris | reverse complement strand
GGACGAGAAAGCTGCAATAAGCTAGAGGGCTGATTCTGGAAAAGAAAAAAAAAATTCAGAGTACTTTTTTTTTTTCTGGTTCGCGGAGCCGCAGCGCCCCCTGTAGCCCCGAGCATTGTTCCATGGAGCTTTCTCTCCTTTTTCCATTGAGAGGGTTTCAGGGTCTAAAGCCTTTTGAAGAGGCTGAAGTTAAACTGCTCAGCTACTTGTAATTGCTGATTTACTATGGAAAAGGATTAAAAAAAAAAAAAAGGATTTCTTAAACGTGTGATATTTTAGACATGGACTTGTCTCCCTGATCTTCCTCTGCATGGATCATTCATCAGCTCATTCATGGGCCAATTATTTCCAAAGCTTTGGAAAGTCATCCAGAGCAGCAAATTAATGCTTCAGGGGGCACTGAGGAAAAGAAAACTTTTAATCTTCTGGAAGTTGTGAATGAACAAACTGCTTCCAGTTTTACAGGCAGGATCTTGGCAAAAATGTTTTTTAATACCCTGAGCCTGTTTCAGAGCCCATCAAATCTGTAAACATATGAAATATATATCCGATGCTTAAAGGGAGAGTAAAATTGTTGGATTGATGTTCCCAGCATAACTCTCAGGAAACGGTTTCTTAGAAATTTCAAATGTTAAACTGTCACACTGGGTTTATTCAGTATGTGTAAACCATCCTGTTTCTGCAACCAAATTATTTGCTCTAGTTCTTACTTTAAATCTAAAATGACACTGCAGCCACTTCGCTTTAAATCTAAGATACCACTTTTGAAAATTCGAAGGAATATTTTATCTGCCTTAAAAAGTACTGTCCTGAGATTTTTTTTCCTTCTTTTTTTTTTTTTTTTTTTGGTCTTGAGCATAAGATCAAAGTATAGTTTTTTCTCTACCTGGAATTCTGAATGTATACTTCCTTATTTTTTCATTCAATCTCTTTCCTGTTCACTTTCTTTCCCTGTGTTAGACTAATAGGCTCAAACCAACAAAGGTGGGTTCTGTCCAAAATGAAATATTTCACTGATGAAATGAAACATTTCACATCAATTTCATTGATTTAGATGAGCCATATTGTATGAACCATATTGTTTTCAGCTATAATATTCTTACTGTGTTAAATGAGAAATGAAGTTTGATCAAAGCAGCATCCAGGCTGGATGGGACCCCGGGAGGTCTCCAGGACAATCTCCTGCTCACAGCATGCCCAGCTCTGAGGTCAGACTAGATTGCTCAGGGCAATCTCAAAAACTGCCAAGGACAGAGAGTGTACAACCTCTCTGGGCAGTCTGTTCCACAGCTTGGCTGTCCTTATGGAGGACCAGGTTTTCCTTGCATCTGACCTGAGTATGTCTCATTCCAATTTTTCCCTATTGACTTTCAGCCTTCCACTATGCACTGCTATGAAGAGCCTTTCTCTGTCTTCTTGGTGTCCACCTGTAGGTGCTGAAGGGCTGCTGTTAGGTCCCTCTAAGAGTATTTTAAATTCTTCATTTATCTATAGGTATATGACTGAATCAAAACATTTAAAATATATGGAGAAGGTGAAAATATTTTTATTGGGCTAACTTTGATGTGTTATGTCAGGAACCTGAAAAACTTTAATAGAAACTTCTCTTTCTCTAGGCTGCTGGAAAAATTCCCACTGTTCATCAAAGACTGGTATTTCAAATATGTTCTTCAACTACCTCTAGAGTTATACACAGAGATGTATCAAAAGCCACATACCTGTCAAAGCCACTGAGATACTGAGAGTGATGCAAGCTCTGGGACCCCTTTACATAGACATGTGGCCATTGTCATCACAACTGATCAACCTGACACCTATCAGTTTCTGCCACAAAGAACTAGGATTCACCAGCATAATTCCTTCTTTACTGCTTATTTTTTCATTGCTGCATCTTTCTGTTGAGTTAACCATTTTCATAGAGAATTCTTTACCCTCCCCAAGGATACATACTTCTTCCTAATAATACAAAAGAAAGTTGAAGTTTTGACAGGACTCTAAATATCTTAGTCATATAGTCAAATTCTTCCAGCTAATGCATTCAGAGGCACAGGGATGTCTGCAATAAGTGCACTGAATCACAGCAAGCAGTGGCTGGGAAGGGGACACACTTGCTGTCAGGCCCATCTCTGTACAAGCAGCTGCCAAGGGTTGCTGTTACAGTCAGTTCTTACAGTGCCTTCCCTTTGTTTACCTGCTGGCCCCTGCCAAAACACACGTTTCTCCTGCCAGTGCTTAGGCAGGCTCTGAGCAAAGTCACACTGCTGGATTTCAGCAACGTCACAGCCTTGTAAATGCTGTTATGATTGAAACCACTCTGCAAAAAGGACATGCTTCTTTTTGTACTCTCCACCTTTTATTCCCTAGTTAGCCATTTGAGTATTATAAAGTATTTAGCTGGTTGCCAGTTATCTGGTCATATGTTTGAAAATGTGCAGTATGTTTGCCTTATTGCAGTGATGTATGCAAGTTTTGTGCTCATGTCTGACTCATTCTGGAACAGATTCCTGACAATAATCTTTTTCTCTGCTGTGTCCTGAGGTATTTTTCTTCTGCTATCTACTCTCTTTTTATCTCATGCAATGCTGTTTTGCACAGATTTTCTGTCAAGAAAGAAAGAAAAGGTAGAAATTTGTATTTTATCCAGCACTGCTCTTTATCTATCTTTGAAACTCTTTTTCCAACAACTCTCTCATTCAACATCCATATGTGCTCCAAGTGTGTGAATGGAAACCATCTATACAGAACTGGGAGGTAAGAAGTTCTGCCTATGATCTCTTCAGGGATAGTGTACTCTTGTACACATCCTAACAGGTCTATATCTTCATGTCCAGACATAAACATTTTAAAAATCTGACTCCAAATGCCATGGTAGCAGTAAAGTGAATCTAGTAAAATTTCTCTATCAACTTGTAACCTTCTACATCTCTGGCTGACTGTACAAAAAGGAGGAAAGTACTCCTGAGAGAACACCCTAGCAATTAAACTGTGCCTTTTGGGGAATATTTCCAGTGAATCTACTATGATGGCCTGTCCCTTCACCTTTTCCACCAGTTGATCTGCTACTATGGCATTACTCCATCCACAGAAGGTCTGTAGTCAAACCTGGAAGAGGCTACTACCAAACTTGAAAAATGCCATCTAGTTTAATGAGAATTTTTCCATGGTCATTCTCCCTAAACTGTCAGAATTTATGCACAGTTAAGTCACTCTGATTTGACATACCATCCATGCAGAATAAAGAATAAATGAAACATTTCAGATTCAGTTATGTGGTGACTCTCAAAATATACTGAATTTTACTAGTTGCCCAGTGTGCCTAGCTGCTTAGCTTTCCAAAACTCAGTTAATGGTAGTATTACCAGAAGAATGATTGCATTTGTTGAGTTTCATGGCCTAAGGCTCAAAATCTCTACCAGCTACTATAATAGTTTATTCTAAATGTAGACAATACATATTATAACTTTCCACAGAATTTTCTACATAATGACCTAGTCTGCTTGTAGAAATAGACTTGCAATGAGATGCAGCATCACAGTTATGAATTTTCTGGGTAAAATCTGTTGAATAAATATGCAAATATTTCTGTCTTCTCCAGTGGGAAATGATATTTAAAAATAATATTGGCTTGAAGATTGTTTGCTAGGAAAAAAAAAAGCGTTTGTATTATGTACATATGCCCATACACAAAATAAAGATTAGTTATACAATTTTCATATTAAAGTAAATTTCTATATTACTTCCATGATATATTTCCTTCAGAAATTTACACATGCAGATCTTCATAAAGATGTATGTATTCACCAGGAAAGTTATATGTATACCTATAGATATAAAAATGTATGTGAATATATGCACAATTTGCCTAGTTAAACTTTTAAAGAAAAAGAGATTAAAATTTTGCCCCCCATATTGTGCTTGAAGACATTCAGTGTATCTCAGTACGTTTACTTGCAGTTCAGACCTCAGTTAAGAATCTAAAAGATGACAGGATGTTCAAACAAAGGGTAAAAAATTACCTCTACCTAAAGGTTTGGCACTGAATGTGTCAAAGGCAGAGGCTCTGGCTCCCATACTTCAAGGACTCCTCCAAGTCCTCCCCATATCCTCTTTAAACATTTTATAATTATGATTACATCACTGTTATACCATGAGGCAGACAGAAATGTCCCTGTTTAGGTACTGGACTGAGAGTTTGGAGTCATGAGTCAATCCTTGCTTGGCCAAAAAACCTTACGTGAGTCATATTGAGTCTTCCAAATAACAATATTCTTTTTCTAACAAGTATATTTTAAGGTGGTATATATTAAATATTTATAGGTATTCAGTTATAAGAGTAATTTATGCAATTTACACTAACTAGACATCAGTATTTTCGGTTTGAACTTTGTTTTGCTTACACAATAACCAATCCCAAAGAATCAGTCCCAAAGATTAGCTGCCTGAATATTATCACAAAAAAAGTTATTATTTCACAATACATTTTAAGCGTTCTTGGTTTTTTTCTGATGAAAACAAGTACAAAGCTATTAAATAGGGGAAGTAAGCAAGATTTGAGCTGCCAAAGCAGAGAGAGTCATCACCTTGGATCCAGTGGTGTTCTGATGATCCATAGTCATCTTTTCTTCAGTGGTGGGTGAACACACACTCTGGACGTTGGTCCTTTTCTATAGGACTCTGCCAGGGCACTGACTGGTCAGATCCCCTTGAGTTGCTGGGCCTCAAAGGTGTCCTGAGTAAGTTGTGATTCAGGTGCAGACAGAGATTTAGAGTAGGCAGTGAAACCTGGTTGTCTCAGCAGCTGGAGAGGATCTTGGCCGTTATCCCAGTTGCTGGAGGGTGATGACTTCAATAAGTGTGTGTGAGAGAGACATGTCCCATTGCCCATTTAACCCACACAGAATTCATTCAGTTGCAGGAGAGTCTAATCTGACTCTGACAGTTTTAAGGCAGAAATAGCTTTCTGGATGTATGGAATGCTGACCAATATGCTGATGTAATAGTCTAACTGATAGCAAAGCATGAAGTGAGTACAAAGTTGATAAAGTATGAAATGCTTTTTATTATCTGCTTCTGATATACTCCTGTAGTCTGAGTTTAAAGCCTATGGTGTATGAGAATATCAAGAACAGGTAATACAGTGGCTGAAAGAAATCTATAAATCTCATCCTTTATTCTGTGCTCTATATGTTTTGGGTGCTCCATATATTTGGCCACTATTGCCAACAGTTTCTCTTCCACTCCACACCTCTTTTGCTACACATCAGCTTCAGAATTCTTCTATGCTTCACCTTATTCTATGACCACACACATCTGACAAATGGTTATCCACAATAAAAATAATTAGAATAGTAATTAAAGGAGTCTTCCTTATCATATGCCTTGATTTGGGAAGTTACCAGCAGGTTCTTCCCATACATTTCCTTCTGCTCTCCCTAAGTGAACATAGGCATTACCCACTGGGACACAAGGAAGTCAGTGACATCAGAGAAATAAACTGTGCTTCAGGAGGCAAACTGGGCACAGAGAGAAGAGAGGCACTTTTATTTTTGCAGTCTGGCAGTAGCAAAATAAAGGTCTTTGTACAGAGGCAAAAATCTTTCCCAGAGCGGCTGATGTGATGCATCATTGCTATAGCATGTTAGAAGCAACTGCTTCTAGCAGCTTTTCCTGATTTTACAAGCTTGTGTGCAAGGGCAGGTATCTCACTGAAGCAACTATATCATCTAATGAAGCTCCTCATGCTATAAACTGTACCTATGAAACCACTGTGCTACCTGTCATAACACTAGAATTTGTGGTTTTAATTCTTATGCATTTTGAAAGTCAAGAGGAGGATATAAATTTTTTATTTCTTTCTTGAGCTGTTATTTTTTCCTAATGAATTGTGTTGCCCTGAGCATGATTATGAGCTAGGGAAATTCCTAGCAAAAAGCAAAATTAATAAAACTAATCAATTTCTCTTTTGGTTTATTTTTTAAAACATAAATTCACTTATAGCCTTTTCTCAAGGTTACAATTTTTCACAAAAATGTCATTATATTTGCTTTTTACTATTACCCAGTTTTTTACCATATTTTTGGGAAAAAACTCAAATGGAAGCAAAACAAAAAAAACCCACAAACAAACAAAACCCCCTAAAACCAAACCTCACTAAAAACAAAAGCAGCAAATCAAGAAACAAAGTGACAACACTTTCAATAAAAAGACCATAGAAAATGTGAAAAATGCATAGTTCAGAAAAATAGAACTTGCAAAGGCAGACTCAGGAAAAATGTAAGTGGGAAAACATCTTAACTGCACTCCTGTGACCCTGAAAGGTGATGTGAGCCACAGCAGATTGTTCTGGATAAGGACAGGGTTAAGCACATCTGACCTCTCCCAGTACTGCTAGACCTCCTCTCCTGCACAAAACCTTTTTCTTTTTTTCCCCCTGATATATAACATGAAGATCGTATTTGCTGTTGTGGCAACCATTTAAGGGTTTCCTTGCAAGTTCTGAAGTAGTTAAGTAATTTTATTCCAAGATAATGTATTAAGAATTAATCTTGATTGTAACCCCATTCTGGTCCATCAGACTATCTGAGCACCTAAAGTTTTTTATCACATGTTTAGGCAGCATGAGACTGAAATACCAGTATGAAGTGGAGACATTTTCAGCAGCTGGTTAGGATTTTTGTGCAGATACTATAAAGGATTCCTTGGTGTGTTTCTAAGAGTGGATACTGATTTAAAAAATCTGCAAGACACGAGATAATGGCATAGTGCAAAAAAATAAAAAGCAAAGGAATGAGAGAGATGAAACTGAGAATGGAAACTAACACTATTTTGTTAATTTGGCTTTGGAGGATTTTTGCTTTCAATTTATCCAGTGCTTGAGTTGGAGTATAAAAACTTTTATTGCATTGAAAGCATTTGCTTTGGAAAAAAAGAAAATATTTCATGTGCTAGCAGAGGATCCTAAACCTAGGAGAAATAGATAACAAATTGGTGACAGCAGGCTACAAATTGGTGACAGCAGGTATGCTATCTGAACAGTGCAGATTTAACAAATCACATTTTATGTTCACTTTTCTGAAGTAAGTGCTACCACTGTAAAGGAAATAAGTGAACCTTGCTCCTGTCCCATGGATTTTAAATTGTGTTGTATAACTTGGAAATAATCCACTCCCAGTGTGTTTGGTTTTGGTTTTTTCTGGTCAGTGGCACTCATATCATGTTTCATCTTGTCTCCTACAATTCTGGCATGAATACTGGAGTGTAAGTTTACAAACTCTTTGGCTTATAAAAATTATTGACATGAAAACACGATTGCATCATTTACTAGGAAGCAAGTTTTAAACTGTGCTGGCTTTGAAAAATCTTTTCAGTTAAGAACACAAACATTACTTACTTCATATTTTAATTCATAATGTCTCCCACTGCATACTCCTAGAAAAACTGGCTGCTTGTGGCCTAGATGGGTGAACTCTTCAATGGGTAAAAATCTGACTGGATGGTCAGGCCCAGAGAGTTGTGGTTAGTGGAGCTAAATCCAATTGGCAGCCAGTCACTAATGGTGTTCCCCAGGGCTCAGCATTGGGGTCAGTCCTATTTAACATCTTTACTGATGATCTGGACATGTCTAATGAGCCACTTCCAAAAGGCTGCTTCTGTAAAATACATTGGGTCATAGAATTATGGACTAGTTCGGGTTGTCAGGGACTTTTAAAGGTCATCTTGTCCAACATGCCTGCAATGAGCAGGAACACCTTGAACTAGATCAGGTTTCTTAGAGCCCTCTCCAATCTGACCTTGAATGCTTTCAGGTATGGGGCATCCACAACCTCTTTGGACAACCTCTTCCAGTGTCTTACCACCCTAATGATAAAAAAATATAAATCTAGTCTAAATCAGCCTTCTTTTAGTTTATAACATTAACCCTTGTCTTATTGCATCAGGCCCTGCTAAAAGTCTGTCCCCATCTTTCTTATAGACTATCTTCAGGTACTGAAAGGCCACAGTAAAGTCTCCCTGGAGCCTTCTTTCCTCCAGGCTGAACAGCCCCAAGTCTTACAGCCTTTCCTTATAGGAGAGGTGCTCCACCCTAGGATGTTTCAGAATACAGGACAGCTTTTGTTTGAGGCATCTTTTTCTCTCATCTTTTTCTTATGGTAAGATGCATAGTGGTCCTCAGATGGGATCTCAGTGAGGGTTATTTCAGCAGACACGACACGAAGCCAGCACCTCAATGAAACCTATGGTTCAATGGAGCATCTTGCTGTTAGAACAAGGATGAAATTGTTGTTTGCTTGCAAACAGCTGTGCAGACCTATGTGTAAAATGTCAATTACCTAGGGACAGGGCCATTTCCTATTTCTCCCCTTGTGTATTTCAACTGAGCATAGCAAGGTCTTGATGCCATTTGGGACCACAGTGAAGTAGAACTGAAAAATATTTGCAGTTGAGCTAATGTATTTACCTAAGTATTTCTGTTTCAGATGTATCTTCACATTGCTCTCAAAGAAGATAAAGAAAAGGCAAATTGTATGTACATTTCCCCTCCATTACATCATCACTGCCAGACCCATCAAACTTCTGGAGACTTCAGGATTAACAAAAAGATGTTCTAGTGCAGGAAGAAGTTATGAGATCAACTGTCCTTTGTAGGGGTTGATAAGATTCTTTATTCTTTACACACTTCTCAAGAGAATTACTAGCTGACTTAATTGTATCTGCTTGTTGCAGTGCATTTAATCCATTAACCACTACTAGCCTTGAAAACATCATCTCTATATGAATCTAATTTAGTCAACGCTTTTCTTTTGTCACTTATCAAGGCCTACTTTAATTTAAATCATTATTTATTTATCCAGCAGTCAAAAACACTTTCATAATTAATTCACATGATGACACCCAGATTTTTTTTTATGTCATACCTCTTCTTGCATGTTCTGCCTTCCTAAGACTGGAAATGGTGGTGCCATCAAACTTCTACACCCTGTAAACAATAAAAAAAAATTTTCAGACATCTTGCAAAATAAACATTTGGAAACTGTCTCTAACTATATTTTAAGACCACCATATATTAAATTGTGTGAAGTACAAGACCTACAGCAGAATTTCACATTTTGTGCAGATGTTGCAAAGCTCATCAAAAACAAACCTTCAGTCTAGTTTTTAATTTCCACTAAAATCTATACAAGACAGACGTTTTGTTACCTTATATAAATTAATACCTATTTATTGATGCTTTAATTTATTACATTTCAACTCTAGTTTTGCAAGGAAGAACAAAAATATCACCTAGTTAAAAGAACATCAAAAACCATAACACACTAATGGTACACTAGAGAGCTACTGAAATGGACACATTCAATGTTGTGCCTTTATTTTTCCCCTTCAGCTGGTGAACTAATAGCTAAATGTGTCTGTCAGCTCTTGTTGTGAGGCAGAACAAAACATACAGTAAATCTGCAGAGGGAATATTATGATAGCCACCTTATGCTATTTTGCCCTTGCTGGTTTTATAGTGATATAGTGCTAACTGCACTGTTCATTGCCATCACAGCTGCATCTAGGTGTCTAAACACTCTGCATGCCTTCTGCATCATGCTTTGTCAAGGCAAGTATCAAGTGTTATTCAATACAATTTTCTGCTTTGACAGCGACCCCCTGGTAGCCAGTCAATGGCTGTAGGCACCCAATCAGCTTTACACTCTGCTGACAGTTACCATTTTGTCCTAGATTGCTAATGAGGGTAGCATTGTGGTTGTGACAAAGCCTTAGTTAAGTCATGAGATATGCCATCTCATTCTTCTCCTCTGTCATAAAAGACTTAATTAGCCCTTATCCATGTGCAAAGTCAGCATCTTACCTGTGCTCTGCACAGTTCTACTCACACCAAGGTAGGACCCAGTGAGGGTTTAGGCATGTCAAATTCATTCTGTGGAAAGCTGCATGTACTTAGCTGATAGCTGCTATGCCAATTCTGCAAACATCAGTATTGTACATACCTGCACCCCACTGCTCTCTACCTGAATGCTCCACATTCTCCTGATAGGTACCATTTTACTATCCTTTCAGTCTTTCAAGAGAACCTTTCTCTGCTTCAGAATATTGGCAAAGTAATTTTTCTTTCCCCACTCAGACATGCTTTACCCTGAGCATCAGCATTTTGCGCTGCATATCAGCATCCTGGTTAGCATCCCCCGAGGCTCTGCTGTTAGAGACAGATATTAAGTGTTTTCCATATTTTCATCATACATCTTCATCCCTCTGGAATGCAGCTCCTAGAGGGAATGGTGTATGCTCTGCAATCCCTATCAAGCAGGTCAGCTAATCTAGCCAACAAACAGCAGATGATGTCCAGGCTCCACCTGGTGCTGAATCTGTTTGCCTGACTGGCAAACACTTGTCAGATGTGGTTGTTGTCCTCAGCTGAGTTAAAGAGCAAGTGCAGGTAAGATTGAGGGCAAATGGGGCAGAAGGAAAAGCTGTAGGTATTATTAACTGCAGACAGGAAGGGTTGCTTCAGAAAGAAGGATTCTAACCAAAGTGTGCTTTGTAATTGCATACAAAGAACTCAAGAACCAGCTAAAAAAAATAAAAGATTATTATGTAAAAGAAAGGATCAGAGAGAAATAAGAGAAAAGGAAGGCATAAGAGAAAGAAGATAAAGATGTGAAAGTGAAAAAGTATGGTTAACCACAAAACTGACATGGAATAATTTCAGTGACAGAAGTTTTTACAGTATTTTTTTGTCCAGTTTTGATGACAGTCACAGAAATTAACAGTAGTTTACTGGTAATTTCCTGAGTTTGCAACTGGTGTTTTATAATATCTGGAATTTACCAGTTAAAAGGCATATTAAATGGCTGTTTAAAATTTGCCTCTTCAATAAGGGATAAATAAATATAATACTTCAATCTTCTATTTCAATATCTCCATACCTGGACAGTATGGTTTTTCCATTTCCCTTTAGAATTTTTTCTAACCATGTTTGTTCAGTTTTATAAGCTGAATTATGGTTCCTAATAATTTTTATTTTGCAGCCTTACTTCCCAATTCCAGCTATGCCTCCATTTAGATATGCAGAACTGTAATAGTTTTGTCAGGGTGAGCACCATGTGTGGTAAAAGAAGTATTGTACAGCACTGAACTATGTGGGATACTTAATAGGAACTAAGAAAAGCCAGGAGGCAACACACATGAAGAAGAGAGAAAAAATACTGAAGCACAAACACAACGTTATGAGACTGTCTTGAGGGGGGAAGAAAGCAATATCGTGATTGAAAAGGGAAAGAAATAACTAGGGAGTCCACAAAAAAATGCTGAGATAAGCAGGAAAACCCCACTACAAAACAGACAATTGGTTATTATATAAAAAAAAAAAAATTAATTTCCACCTTCCTAACTAGTCATTCACTGGTCTCTCCAGCAAATCTCCTGTGAATGGTGTTAACCTCACATAGATATCTTGATTTAGCAATTATTGCATGTTTTGCTTGGAAAGTAAACCAAATGATATAATTCATAAAAGCATAAGCTCTGCAGGAATTGCTAGTCATTGATCAGTCTCATGTTGTAACTTTGCATTCTTCTCTACTTGTCTGATTTTAAAAAAGAGTATGAAAGTTGCCCTCATAAAAAATCTGGAGATCACCTGTTTAGCAAGTGATAGGATGGGACTTTGCACTATCTTTTAAAGAGTAAAATTTGTGGCTGCTTTATCAGTACAGCAAGACAGTATCATCTCAGGTATATTACTGGTGTTAGTAATTGTTTGCAAGTACAGTAAATATGCACTTGAAAATCAAAAATATATTACATTTAGTCTTGGTTGATCAGAAAAATGCAAGAAAACATGCAAGAGGAAATATAATTCAGAAATGAAAAACATGAAATTCAGTGGAATAAAACTTGGCAGCATGTCTAGGTCTTTCCAGTCCTCTAACATAATTACTATGAACTTTGCTTATTATAAATATTTATTCCTATTTCTTCCTCGAGTAATCTCTTTTTATGTAAGATTTGAATAAAGAAAAAGGTGAAGAAATGCTCCTTTGCTTTCACTCACTTTCATTGTTTCTGGTCCTCAGCACAAGTTGAGAGTGGCTCTAGGTATCACTTTTTCCACTCCTGTGAGGTAATTTTAAACCAACATTGAATTACAGAAATAAAAGCATCCTTTTCATTAACAATAGGCTGCATATTCCAGACATCCAAATAATTCTTGTTTTTGCATCCCTCCTCTCTCCATGCAGTGACAGCCACCTGTGATGAAGTGGATTGTGAAGAGGTTATGAATAGCCTCTTCCTACCAGAGTACAATAATGAAGAAGAAAAATTGGCTTTGCTTAGATGCTGAGGTCTTATTATGTTCTTAACTGAGATAAAGACAGCTTCTTTAACTGCTTTGCACTCAACTATCCCTTCTATTTTTACTTAGAAGTTGGTCATTTTAGTAAGAAATTTATGGTACATATAACTTCCAAGACTGAAGTATAACATGAGCAATGCATAGACTTTGTGCTGCACCATGCTCAAGGATGAGTAAACAGAAAGGACACAGGACAGACACAGAATAGCCCTGGATTGTGAATTCTAGCTGACATGAGGTATCTCCCAAAATTACCTCAGATCTCAACAGAAATGTGAGATAAATATATGTTCCCCAGCTTTATTTTTTTCAAAAGACAGCGAAATATAGATAGACGTATAGATGCCATACTACCTAAATCTAAGTGTGGATCAGAAAGCTAATGAGTCATTTTCCCTCTAATAATAGTGAACACAGAAATGTTTTGTTCTGGGTTTTCCCTTCTGTTTATTTCTATGTTGGCCCTAAGCATCTATCAGGACACCAAGTTATTTCACCATTCCTAAGGGGAAAACAATTCAGGAGGTGATTGATGGAGTTAATGGAATCTCACTTCTCCTCAGATGCCTGAAAACAAGTTATCCTCAAAATTGATTTGCTGTTTCTTGTAGCCATAGATCACACATTGAAAGTATCACTGAAACAGAGTATTACACAAATTCTTAAACTGCTCAAAATCTGAAATGGTAAATCCAGTCAGATGCATGCAGATGTTGCCATCACAGCTTAAATTCAGTCTAACCTTGCTGGCGAAAAGAAAGGTACTTAAGTCTGTCTAAAGTCAATCTGGAAAGGCAAATTGTCTTGTAGTGAGACAAAAATTGCTGCATAGCATTTGCTTAGTTCTTGGCTAGCTCAGTTATCTCTGCATCACACACTATTTCAGACTGGAAGTATATCCAGTGTGGGCAGTAGTTGCAGGGGAGTCAAATCTTGCTTATTAGGGTCAATAATGGGTCAATTAGGGTCAACTACTCTGGATGCCCATAGTGCAGGGAAAGAAGGAGAGACTGTGGTGGGAAACTGTTTGCACAAGAAGATAAGTATTCTTGGAGTATCTGACGATCCAGAGTTTTACTGAGCTCATAAAACAGCTGTCAATCCCTCATTATTTTAAGTCAGTCAAAACCATTCTAATAATATTCCCTTCTAAACCATTCTTCTGTATTTCTATAGTGTTTGTTACCTTTTGGAAGCTTCTTCTAAAGCTGCTGCCTGGTGCCTTCCAGCTGCTTCAGGGTTTCTGCCTCTAAACTGCCCTGCACTCTGTTGCCCTTCTTCCTCAAATAGAAGATGACCAAAAAGAGAAAGAAATAGCACATGGATATTCTGCTATGCCTAATGTCTTATTTTTGCCTTGCCAGCCTTGAAAACTTGAGTCAGAACTTTTCACATTATTATGTCTGTTTAAAAATCAATAGATCTATTCTAGCTATTACCTACATTCTAGCTGACAGTAATATCCTGTAATTAAATATTACACTTCAAAGATTTTCTGAAACAATATGATGAATTTACATCATGTCTTTATTCCCTTAATTTCCATCCTTTCTCTGTTCAAGTCCCTTTGTGAAGATGCAAGATATCCATGAAGCCTTTTAGCTTGGATTTAGTCCACCCAGTTCATAAATGGGGGGTGGAACTTTGAGTAATTTCTGGATTTGAATAAAGAGATAATCAAAGACTGATTCAGAAATCATGCAGTTCCTATTATGTGCAGCAAGTTTCTAGCACTCCCTGTTGACTAGACAGTGAGTTATCACACATGACAGTGACTTTTTGCACACTCCTGTATTAGGTTTATGGAGTTATTAGAACAAATCAGATTTTTTTCTGACACGTAAGCAAGAAAAAGAAATGGCACTGCATATGCAGAATAAGCTATCTCATTAACTAACTAATGAGGAATGACTTCTACATACCCCATGACAACAGTTCTTTTCTGCTTTTCATTTTCTGCACTCTTTACTAGCATTTTCATGAAGAACTCTGACTTTGAGTCTCCTTCCCAAGGAGGGAGCTACACCACAAGATTTCAGCCTCTAAAACCCAGTGAAGCATATTCTGTGGTGGTGTGTGCACTTTGCTCAGCATCTTTTTTAACCACATCCTGTACCTACTCTTTATCTATTAAATGTAAAGTCATTTTGTTTTGCACCAGTATCGAAGTTTTGCCTAGTAGCAACACTGTTCTGCATCAAGCTGTTTCTCAGAAACAGCTTTATAAAAAAAGATATTAGGAATGCTTGATGTTATCAGTTTGGAATGGAAATTCAAACAAGTGGAAGAATTGAAAACGAAGCTATATAGGAAAAAGTGCTAAACAGCAAGAGGAAACTAAGATTTATTGGCTGACAAATCCAAGGGGGGAAAAAAAAAAGAAGAAAAAGATATTATTTTGGGCATGGTTGAGCCTCTTTGAAATGGCTCTGTCTGCAAAAGAGATGGGGAAAAATCACTCAAAAATCTGGTTTGTTTGTTTTTAGGGGGGAATGGTGTTTTGTTTTTATAAAAATGTGTTATGTATCTGTATGACTGCAGTTATTTACTACATAAATACTAAGCAAGACTGTTGTTCAGAACTGAATACCTTTACTAACTTTGATAAACATGTGAATTCTAAGGGACTGGCATTTTCAAAGTATTCATAAAACAGAATTCCCAAATCAGAGAACAGTTAGTCACTCATTGGGAGAAAAAATTGTGCTTGAATGAGAGCCAGTTGGGACATAAATCTTGAAGTTACTGAAGCCTCAGTGGAAAACTGTCTGTGTGAAGTTGTTATGAATGCTCTATCATGACAGCAGGCATTTATCAATGATAGTGCTTTTCGTTTGGGAGCACCATACTAGATGCTAGTGTTACCTCTACGATCCAGCTATGGAAAATTCATCCTTAATTAGCACAACCCCTCAGCTGAAAGAAATCCGGCATAAAATTCTAAGAATCCTTTTCATACCCTCCCCTATGGCTTTATTGTGAGTTCTTCTTTCTTTCTTATCTCTTTTTCCCCCAGCAGTGCCCCTTTGAACTACCAGCAGCCACAGCAGCAGAGCAGCTCAAAATGAAATCAACAGCCAGAGGACTTTGGCATCAGAGCGATAGATATCACTGAAGTGTCAATGCTTCCAGATACAAAACAAACAGTCTCTCCACTCATTTACATTTCCAGGTTAAAAGTGTTCATATTTTGTTTCATTTTCGAGGAGGAGGTTACTCAGGCAAATAGAGCAATACAGGATCAGACCCTTTTCTCAGCTTTCTTGTTCTTCTTGGGTAAAATGTGGTGTCATCCTTAGTAAAAAGATGCTTGAAGTTTAATGCTTTCCATTCATTAGACTGAAGTACTGTCTCCTGCACCCTACAGGGAAACCAAGTCATTAGTAGAGCTTTAAGAAGTAGCATTCAGAACACAAGTTTGCCCTCTTTAACTGCACCTCCAGGCATCTAGCAAATAATGTATGAGGTAGTGAGATGTTTGACAATCAAAAAGAATGAAAATTCACTAGGCAGACTCCTAAAAAAAATCTTAGTAAATGTATTTTAAATTCTATTAGGGTTTAAAAATAATATCCAAATTCCTCACTCAGCAATGAAGCAGTGTGTTTTCAGTGACATTTGATAGTTTTTTTTGTAATACAAACATTTTTGGCTTCACTAAGCCAAATTAATCTTCCTCTTACCACTTCATATCACAGCTAGACAAGTATGATGGTCCATAGTTAACTTGGAAGCATTAATTTTACTTTTTGCTATTCTGGATCAGAACTCCAGAAAAATTTCTTTAGGCTTTGATGAACAGAAATTTTAAATTCTTACTTGAGAGAACCACAATGCTCCATTTCTAAAATTCTGAAATACAAAAAAGCCTGAATGAAATACATGAAACTCCTGAAAAATTAAAATAGCATGTCCAGCATGCAAACCAGAAATCTTTCTCTTTGTGCTCTTTACTGTTTAGGAAATCACTTTCTATAGTACCTGGGAAAAATGATTTCATGTACATGGGTGAGGCAGGTCTTCAGTTAATTCTTTCCCACCAATCCAGCTAGAAGAGCCAGTTCTTCAGAAAGAGCAATATGTTCCAGCTCAATAGCTGAAAATTTTATTTGCCCATGGATCTTTTTCTACATGTCACCTCCATAAAGACCATGTCTAAGGTACAATTTTAATAGCTTTCCCCTTTGGGAAAAGACACCTGGATGCTGCTCTCTGGAGGGGGCAGCAGCAAAATTGTCAAAGTATAACTTCAAATGAGATAAAACTATAGGTGACAATGGAAGGAAGGCAAATGATTCTTGTTGTTCAGACTGTTCTTCATGTTCTCACAAATTAGTAGGAAATTAAACTTTGGAACAAACATGAACATAGGTTATCAAGGAAACAATATTATCTCTCATGAATTTAATAAAGTATCTAAAAGAGATAAGAGAACCTTTACTTTCCAATAATTCTTATCAAGTCTTCAAAGAATATTAAATTCCTTTATGAGGGGCTGTATATATGTTATTGCACAGTGCAAAACATATTTTTTACAATCAGGATGTTTTTTGATGTGGCAACAACCACTTTACCTTACCAGTTAAACCCCCTAGCCTCTGTATTTGAAAAACACAATTGCATATGTCAGTCAAATCACAGCACACACAGATGTTATACATGGATATGAGAATTACAGACTTTTCATTCTGAAGAGTCTTAGTTACATGGAGAGAGAATAATCTCACAAAAATTTATTCAGAGAGCAAGAATCGCAGTCTGCTACATCCCCATCATGCTTCAAGCTTAAACAAGAAACCAGAAATAGGTTCTGACATGGTGATATAATGGTTCCATGAGTCCACTTGACCATCAGGATATGCAGAGGTAACTGTCACTTACAGTAAAAGTTTTGGCAGATTGTTGAGGAAAATGTAGCTGAATCGACCTACTGACTCTCATTCTTCCTTCCCTCCTGTACCTCCTTTTCCAAAGTTTTCTCTAATTTGATCAAATTTTTAAAAAAATCAAACCAAAATATCAATTATAATAATTTTCTTATTTCAAGTCACCAGAACAGGAATGTGCTTTGCTGCCCTTTCAGTACACCCATAAAAGAAATATCAGATTGTTGCAGTTGTGTCTGCAGGTTTACTTGTGAGATTGAACTAATCAGGACATTTCCTTCCATACTTTATTTGGAGGAACACCTACACTCTAACCTTCAGCAAGATAAATGATCTTTATCTTTTTATTTATTGATTACTCATAAATATAAGCCAGTTTTAATTAATGGTAAAATGTGTATGTCTAGAGAAAGAGAAGCTTTCTTATTATGGCTCTCTGCTTTGTTCTCTCTTTTCTTTTTTTTCTGATTAGTTTTTCATATGCTTCTGTACTAAATACTCATTAGCTTTTTAAAATAATCTAGTATTTAGAA